>NW_027327900.1:0-125133 GCF_047675955.1 Chlorocebus sabaeus | reverse complement strand
CCATAGCCCTCTATGGGCTTCCAAATATCCCTTTGCCAATTCCACAAGAACAGCCTTAGCGAAAGGCTTCTTGAAGGGAAAGATGTAACTCTTTGAGATGAATTAACAGAACATAGAGCAGTTTCTCAGAAAGCTTCTTTCCAGTTTTGAACGGAAGATATTTCCTTTTTCACCATAGCCCTCTATGGGCTTCCAAATATCCCTTTGCCAGTTCCACAAGAACAGCCTTAGCGAAAGGCTTCTTGAAGGGAAAGATGTAACTCTGTGAGATGAATTAACAGAACACAGAGCAGTTTCTCAGAAAGCTTCTTTGCAGTTTTGAACGGAAGATATTTCCTTTTTCACCATAGCCCTCTATGGGCTTCCAAATATCCCTTTGCCAATTCCACAAGAACAGCCTTAGCGAAAGACTTCTTGAAGGGAAAGATGTAACTCTGTGAGATGAATTAACAGAACACAGAGCAGTTTCTCAGAAAGCTTCTTTCCAGTTTTGAACGGAAGATATTTCCTTTTTCACCATTGCCCTCTATGGGCTTCCAAATATCCCTTTGCCAATTGCACAAGAACAGCCTTAGCGAAAGGCTTCTTGAAGGGAAAGATGTAACTCTGTGAGATGGATTAACAGAACACAGAGCAGTTTCTCAGAAAGCTTCTTTCCAGTTTTGAATGGAAGATATTTCCTTTTTCACCATAGCCCTCTATGGGCTTCCAAATATCCCTTTGCCAATTCCCCAAGAACAGCCTTAGCGAAAGGCTTCTTGAAGGGAAAGATGTAACTCTGTGAGATGAATTAATGGAACACAGAGCAGTTTCTCAGAAAGCTTCTTTCCAGTTTTGAACGGAAGATATTTCCTTTTTCACCGTAGCCCTCTATGGGCTTCCAAATATCCCTTTGCCAATTCCACAAGAACAGCCTTAGCGAAAGGCTTTTTGAAGGGAAAGATGTAACTCTGTGAGATGAATTAACAGAACACAGAGCAGTTTCTCAGAAAGCTTGTTTCCAGTTTTGAACGTAAGATATATCCTTTTTCACCATAGCCCTCTATGGGCTTCCAAATATCCCTTTGCCAATTCCACAAGAACAGCCTTAGCGAAAGGCTTCTTGAAGGGAAAGATGTAACTCTTTGAGATGAATTAACAGAACATAGAGCAGTTTCTCAGAAAGCTTCTTTCCAGTTTTGAACGGAAGATATTTCCTTTTTCACCATAGCCCTCTATGGGCTTCCAAATATCCCTTTGCCAGTTCCACAAGAACAGCCTTAGCGAAAGGCTTCTTGAAGGGAAAGATGTAACTCTGTGAGATGAATTAACAGAACACAGAGCAGTTTCTCAGAAAGCTTCTTTGCAGTTTTGAACGGAAGATATTTCCTTTTTCACCATAGCCCTCTATGGGCTACCAAATATCCCTTTGCCAATTCCACAAGAACAGCCTTAGCGAAAGACTTCTTGAAGGGAAAGATGTAACTCTGTGAGATGAATTAACAGAACACAGAGCAGTTTCTCAGAAAGCTTCTTTCCAGTTTGGAACGGAAGATATTTCCTTTTTCACGATAGCCCTCTATGGGATTCCAAATATCCCTTTGCCAATTCCACAAGAACAGCCTTAGCGAAAGGCTTCTTGAAGGGAAAGATGTAACTCTGTGAGATGAATTAACAGAACACAGAGCAGTTTCTCAGAAAGCTTCTTTCCAGTTTTGAACGGAAGATATTTCCTTTTTCACCATAGCCCTCTATGGGCTTCCAAATATCCCTTTGCCAATTCCCCAAGAACAGCCATAACGAAAGACTTCTTGAAGGGAAAGATGTAACTCTGTGAGATGAATTAACAGAACACAGAGCAGTTTCTCAGAAAGCTTCTTTCCAGTTTTGAACGGAAGATATTTCCTTTTTCACGATAGCCCTCTATGGGCTTCCAAATATCCCTTTGCCAATTCCACAAGAACAGCCTTAGCGAAAGGCTTCATGAAGGGAAAGATGTAACTCTGTGAGATGAATTAACAGAACACAGAGCAGTTTCTCAGAAAGCTTCTTTCCAGTTTTGAACGGAAGATATTTCCTTTTTCACCATAGCCCTCTATGGGCTTCCAAATATCCCTTTGCCAATTCCACAAGAACAGGCTTAGCAAAAGGCTTCTTGAAGGGAAAGATGTAACTCTGTGAGATGAATTAACAGAACACAGAGCAGTTTCTCTGAAAGCTTCGTTCCAGTTTTGAACGGAAGATATTTCCTTTTGCATGATAGCCCTCTATGGGCTTCCAAATATCCCTTTGCCAATTCCACAAGAACAGCCTTAGCGAAAGACCTCTTGAAGGGAAAGATGTAACTCTGTGAGATGAATTAACAGAACACAGAGCAGTTTCTCAGAAAGCTTCTTTCCAGTTTTGAACGGAAGATATTTCCTTTTTCACCATAGCCCTCTATGGGCTTCCAAATATCCCTTTGCCAATTCCACAAGAATAGCCTTAGCGAAAGGCTTCTTGAAGGGAAAGATGTAACTCTGTGAGATGAATTAACAGAACACAGAGCAATTTCTCAGAAAGCTTCTTTACAGTTTTGAACAGAAGATATTTCCTTTTCCACCATAGCCCTCTATTGGCTTCCAAATATCCCTTTGCCTATTCCACAAGAACAGCCTTAGCGAAAGGCTTCTTGAAGGGAAAGATGTAACTCTGTGAGATGAATTAACAGAACACAGAGCAGTTTCTCAGAAAGCTTCTTTCCAGTTTTGAACGGAAGATATTTCCTTTTTCACCATAGCACTCCATGGGCTTCCAAATATCCCTTTGCCAATTCCACAAGAAAAGCCTTAGCGAAAGGCTTCTTGAAGGGAAATATGTAACTCTGTGAGATGAATTAACAGAACACAGAGCAGTTTCTCAGAAAACTTCTTTCCAGTTTTGAACGGAAGATATTTCCTTTTTCACCATAGCCCTCTATGGGCTTCCAAATATCCCTTTGCCAATTCCACAAGAACAGCCTTAGCGAAAGGCTTCTTGAAGGGAAAGATGTAACTCTGTGAGATGAATTAACAGAACACAGAGCAGTTTCTCAGAAAGCTTCTTTCCAGTTTTGAACGGAAGATATTTCCTTTTTCACCGTAGCCCTGTATGGGCTTCCAAATATCCCTTTGCCAATTCCACAAGAACAGCCTAAGCGAAAGGCTTCTTGAAGGGAAAGATGTAACTCTGTGAGATGAATTTACAGAACACAGAGCAGTTTCTCAGAAAGCTTGTTTCCAGTTTTGAACGTAAGATATATCCTTTTTCACCATAGCCCTCTATGGGCTTCCAAATATCCCTTTGCCAATTCCACAAGAACAGCCTTAGCGAAAGGCTTCTTGAAGGGAAAGATGTAACTCTTTGAGATGAATTAACAGAACATAGAGCAGTTTCTCAGAAAGCTTCTTTCCAGTTTTGAACGGAAGATATTTCCTTTTTCACCATAGCCCTCTATGGGCTTCCAAATATCCCTTTGCCAGTTCCACAAGAACAGCCTTAGCGAAAGGCTTCTTGAAGGGAAAGATGTAACTCTGTGAGATGAATTAACAGAACACAGAGCAGTTTCTCAGAAAGCTTCTTTGCAGTTTTGAACGGAAGATATTTCCTTTTTCACCATAGCCCTCTATGGGCTTCCAAATATCCCTTTGCCAATTCCACAAGAACAGCCTTAGCGAAAGGCTTCTTGAAGGGAAAGATGTAACTCTGTGAGATGGATTAACAGAACACAGAGCAGTTTCTCAGAAAGCTTCTTTCCAGTTTTGAATGGAAGATATTTCCTTTTTCACCATAGCCCTCTATGGGCTTCCAAATATCCCTTTGCCAATTCCCCAAGAACAGCCTTAGCGAAAGGCTTCTTGAAGGGAAAGATGTAACTCTGTGAGATGAATTAATGGAACACAGAGCAGTTTCTCAGAAAGCTTCTTTCCAGTTTTGAACGGAAGATATTTCCTTTTTCACCGTAGCCCTCTATGGGCTTCCAAATATCCCTTTGCCAATTCCACAAGAACAGCCTTAGCGAAAGGCTTTTTGAAGGGAAAGATGTAACTCTGTGAGATGAATTAACAGAACACAGAACAGTTTCTCAGAAAGCTTTTTTCCAGTTTTGAACGGAAGATATTTCCTTTTTCACCAGAGCCCTCTAGGGGTTCCAAATATCCCTTTGCCAATTCCACAAGAACAGCCTTAGCGAAAGGCTTCTTGAAGGGAAAGATGTAACTCTGTGGGATGAATTAACAGAACACAGAGCAGTTTCTCAGAAAACTTCTTTCCAGTTTTGAACGGAAGATATTTCCTTTTGCATGATAGCCCTCTATGGGCTTCCAAATATCCCTTGGCCAATTCCACAAGAACAGCCTTAGCGAAAGGCTTCTTGAAGGGAAAGATGTAACTCTGTGAGATGAATTAACAGAACACAGAGCAGTTTCTCAGAAAGCTTCTTTCCAGTTTTGAACGGAAGATATTTCCTTTTTCACCGTAGCCCTGTATGGGCTTCCAAATATCCCTTTGCCAATTCCACAAGAACAGCCTTAGCGAAAGGCTTCTTGAAGGGAAAGATGTAACTCTGTGAGATGAATTAACAGAACACAGAGCAGTTTCTCAGAAAGCTTCTTTCCAGTTTTGAATGGAAGATATTTCCTTTTTCACCATAGCCCTCTATGGGCTTCCAAATATCCCTTTGCCAATTCCCCAAGAACAGCCTTAGCGAAAGGCTTCTTGAAGGGAAAGATGTAACTCTGTGAGATGAATTAACAGAACACAGAGCAGTTTCTCAGATAGCTTCTTTCCAGTTTTGAACGGAAGATATTTCCTTTTTCACCGTAGCCCTCTATAGGCTTCCAAATATCCCTTTGCCAATTCCACAAGAACGGCCTTAGCGAAAGACTTTTTGAAGGGAAAGATGTAACTCTGTGAGATGAATTAACAGAACACAGAACAGTTTCTCAGAAAGCTTGTTTCCAGTTTTGAACGGAAGATATTTCCTTTTTCACCAGAGCCCTCTAGGGGTTCCAAATATCCCTTTGCCAATTCCACAAGAACAGCCTTAGCGAAAGGCTTCTTGAAGGGAAAGATGTAACTCTGTGGGATGAATTAACAGAACACAGAGCAGTTTCTCAGAAAACTTCTTTCCAGTTTTGAACGGAAGATATTTCCTTTTGCATGACAGCCCTCTATGGGCTTCCAAATATCCCTTTGCCAATTCCACAAGAACAGCCTTAGCGAAAGGCTTCTTGAAGCTAAAGATGTAACTCTGTGAGATGAATTAACAGAACACAGAGCAGTTTCTCAGAAAGCTTCTTTCCAGTTTTGAACGGAAGATATTTCCTTTTTCACCATAGCCCTCTATGGGCTTCCAAATATCCCTTGGCCAATTCCACAAGAACAGCCTTAGCGAAAGTCTTCTTGAAGGGAAAGATGTAACTCTGTGAGATGAATTAACAGAACACAGAGCAGTTTCTCAGAAAGCTTCTTTCCAGTTTTGAACGGAAGATATTTCCTTTTTCACCATAGCTCTCTATGGGGTTCGAAATATCTCTTTGCCAATTCCAAAAGAACAGCCTTAGCGAAAGGCTTCTTGAAGGGAAAGATGTAACTCTGTGAGATGAATTAACAGAACACAGAGCAGTTTCTCAGAAAGCTTCTTTCCAGTTTTGAACGGAAGATATTTCCTTTTTCACCGTAGCCCTGTATGGGCTTCCAAATATCCCTTTGCCAATTCCACAAGAACAGCCTTAGCGAAAGGCTTCTTGAAGGGAAAGATGTAACTCTGTGAGATGAATTGACAGAACACAGAGCAGTTTCTCAGAAACCTTCTTTCCAGTTTGGAACGGAAGATATTTCCTTTTTCACCATAGCCCTCTATGGGATTCCAAATATCCCTTTGCCAATTCCAAAAGAACAGCCTTAGCGAAAGGCTTCTTGAAGGGAAAGATGTAACTCTGTGAGATGAATTAACAGAACACAGAGCAGTTTCTTAGAAAGCTTCTTTCCAGTTTTGAACGGAAGATATTTCCTTTTTCAGCATAGCCCTCTATGGGCTTCCAAATATCCCTTTGCCAATTCCCCAAGAACAGCCTTAGCGAAAGGCTTCTTGAAGGGAAAGATGTAACTCTGAGAGATGAATTAACAGAACACAGAGCAGTTTCTCAGAAAGCTTCTTTCCAGTTTTGAACGGAAGATATTTCCTTTTTCACGATAGCCCTCTATGGGCTTCCAAATATCCCTTTGCCAATTCCACAAGAACAGCCTTAGCGAAAGGCTTCTTGAAGGGAAAGATGTAACTCTGTGAGATGAATTAACAGAACACAGAGCAGTTTCTCAGAAAGCTTCTTTCCAGTTTTGAACGGAAGATATTTCCTTTTTCACCATAGCCCTCTATGGGCTTCCAAATATCCCTTTGCCAATTCCACAAGAACAGCCTAAGCGAAAGGCTTCTTGAAGGGAAAGATGTAACTCTGTGAGATGAATTTACAGAACACAGAGCAGTTTCTCAGAAAGCTTGTTTCCAGTTTTGAACGTAAGATATATCCTTTTTCACCATAGCCCGCTGTGGGCTTCCAAATATCCCTTTGCCAATTCCACAAGAACAGCCTTAGCGAAAGGCTTCTTGAAGGGAAAGATGTAACTCTTTGAGATGAATTAACAGAACATAGAGCAGTTTCTCAGAAAGCTTCTTTCCAGTTTTGAACGGAAGATATTTCCTTTTTCACCATAGCCCTCTATGGGCTTCCAAATATCCCTTTGCCAGTTCCACAAGAACAGCCTTAGCGAAAGGCTTCTTGAAGGGAAAGATGTAACTCTGTGAGATGAATTAACAGAACACAGAGCAGTTTCTCAGAAAGCTTCTTTACAGTTTTGAACGGAAGATATTTCCTTTTTCACCATAGCCCTCTATGGGCTACCAAATATCCCTTTGCCAATTCCACAAGAACAGCCTTAGCGAAAGACTTCTTGAAGGGAAAGATGTAACTCTGTGAGATGAATTAACAGAACACAGAGCAGTTTCTCAGAAAGCTTCTTTCCAGTTTGGAACGGAAGATATTTCCTTTTTCACCATAGCCCTCTATGGGATTCCAAATATCCCTTTGCCAATTCCACAAGAACAGCCTTAGCGAAAGGCTTCTTGAAGGGAAAGATGTAACTCTGTGAGATGAATTAACAGAACACAGAGCAGTTTCTCAGAAAGCTTCTTTCCAGTTTTGAACGGAAGATATTTCCTTTTTCACCATAGCCCTCTATGGGCTTCCAAATATCCCTTTGCCAATTCCCCAAGAACAGCCATAATGAAAGACTTCTTGAAGGGAAAGATGTAACTCTGTGAGATGAATTAACAGAACACAGAGCAGTTTCTCAGAAAGCTTCTTTCCAGTTTTGAACGGAAGATATTTCCTTTTTCACGATAGCCCTCTATGGGCTTCCAAATATCCCTTTGCCAATTCCACAAGAACAGCCTTAGCGAAAGGCTTCTTGAAGGGAAAGATGTAACTCTGTGAGATGAATTAACAGAACACAGAGCAGTTTCTCAGAAAGCTTCTTTCCAGTTTTGAACGGAAGATATTTCCTTTTTCACCATAGCCCTCTATGGGCTTCCAAATATCCCTTTGCCAATTCCACAAGAACAGGCTTAGCAAAAGGCTTCTTGAAGGGAAAGATGTAACTCTGTGAGATGAATTAACAGAACACAGAGCAGTTTCTCTGAAAGCTTCGTTCCAGTTTTGAACGGAAGATATTTCCTTTTGCATGATAGCCCTCTATGGGCTTCCAAATATCCCTTTGCCAATTCCACAAGAACAGCCTTAGCGAAAGACCTCTTGAAGGGAAAGATGTAACTCTGTGAGATGAATTAACAGAACACAGAGCAGTTTCTCAGAAAGCTTCTTTCCAGTTTTGAACGGAAGATATTTCCTTTTTCACCATAGCCCTCTATGGGCTTCCAAATATCCCTTTGCCAATTCCACAAGAATAGCCTTAGCGAAAGGCTTCTTGAAGGGAAAGATGTAACTCTGTGAGATGAATTAACAGAACACAGAGCAATTTCTCAGAAAGCTTCTTTACAGTTTTGAACAGAAGATATTTCCTTTTCCACCATAGCCCTCTATTGGCTTCCAAATATCCCTTTGCCTATTCCACAAGAACAGCCTTAGCGAAAGGCTTCTTGAAGGGAAAGATGTAACTCTGTGAGATGAATTAACAGAACACAGAGCAGTTTCTCAGAAAGCTTCTTTCCAGTTTTGAACGGAAGATATTTCCTTTTTCACCATAGCACTCCATGGGCTTCCAAATATCCCTTTGCCAATTCCACAAGAAAAGCCTTAGCGAAAGGCTTCTTGAAGGGAAATATGTAACTCTGTGAGATGAATTAACAGAACACAGAGCAGTTTCTCAGAAAACTTCTTTCCAGTTTTGAACGGAAGATATTTCCTTTTTCACCATAGCCCTCTATGGGCTTCCAAATATCCCTTTGCCAATTCCACAAGAACAGCCTTAGCGAAAGGCTTCTTGAAGGGAAAGATGTAACTCTGTGAGATGAATTAACAGAACACAGAGCAGTTTCTCAGAAAGCTTCTTTCCAGTTTTGAACGGAAGATATTTCATTTTTCACCATAGCCCTCTATAGACTTCCAAATATCCCTATGAAAAATCCACAAGAACAGCCTTAGCGAAAGGCTTCTTGAAGGGAAAGATGTAACTCTGTGAGATGAATTAACAGAACACAGAGCAGTTTCTCAGAAAGCTTCTTTCCAGTTTGGAACGGAAGATATTTCCTTTTTCAGCATAGCCCTCTATGGGCTTCCAAATATCCCTTTGCCAATTCCACAAGAACAGCCTTAGCGAAAGGCTTCTTGAAGGGAAAGATGTAACTCTGTGAGATGAATCAACAGAACACAGAGCAGTTTCTCAGACAGCTTCTTTCCAGTTTTGAACGGAAGATATTTCCTTTTTCAATATAGCCCTCTATGGGCTTCCAAATATCCCTTTGCCAATTCCACAAGAACAGCCTTAGCGAAAGGCTTATTGAAGGGAAAGATGTAACTCTGTGAGATGAATTAACAGAACACAGAGCAGTTTCTCAGAAAGCTTCTTTCCAGTTTTGAACGGAAGATATTTCCTTTTTCACCATTGCCCTCTATGGGCTTCCAAATATCCCTTTGCCAATTCCACAAGAACAGCCTTAGCGAAAGGCTTCTTGATGGGAAAGATGTAACTCTGTGAGATGAATTAACAGAACACAGAGCAGTTTCTCAGAAAGCTTCTTTCCAGTTTTGAACGGAAGATATTTCCTTTATCACGATAGCCCTCTATGGGCTTCCAAATATCCCTTTTCCAATTCCCCAAGAACAGCCTTAGCGAAAGGCTTGTTGAAGGGAAAGATGTAACTCTGTGAGATGAATTAACAGAACACAGAGCAGTTTCTCAGAAAGCTTCTTTCCAGTTTTCAACGGAAGATATTTACTTTTTCACCGTAGCCCTCTATGGGCTTCCAAATATCCCTTTGCCAATTCCACAAGAACAGCCTTAGCGAAAGACTTTTTGAAGGGAAAGATGTAACTCTGTGAGATGAATTAACAGAACACAGAACAGTTTCTCAGAAAGCTTGTTTCCAGTTTTGAACGGAAGGTATTTCCTTTTTCACCAGAGCCCTCTAGGGGTTCCAAATATCCCTTTGCCAATTCCACAAGAACAGCCTTAGCGAAAGGCTGCTTGAAGGGAAAGATGTAACTCTGTGAGATGAATTAACAGAACACAGAGCAGTTTCTCAGAAAGCTTCTTTCCAGTTTTGAACGGAAGATATTTCGTTTTGCATGATAGCCCTCTATGGGCTTCCAAATATCCCTTTGCCAATTCCACAAGAACAGCCTTAGCGAAAGGCTTCTTGAAGGGAAAGATGTAACTCTGTGAGATGAATTAACAGAACACAGAGCAGTTTCTCAGAAAGCTTCTTTCCAGTTTTGAACGGAAGATATTTCCTTTTTCAGCATAGCCCTCTATGGGCTTCAAAATATCCCTTTGCCAATTCCACAAGAACAGCCTTAGCGAAAGTCTTCTTGAAGGGAAAGATGTAACTCTGTGAGATGAATTAACAGAACACAGAGCAGTTTCTCAGAAAGCTTCTTTCCAGTTTTGAACGGAAGATATTTCCTTTTTCACCATAGCCCTCTATGGGCTTCGAAATATCCCTTTGCCAATTCCAAAAGAACAGCCTTAGCGAAAGGCTTCTTGAAGGGAAAGATGTAACTCTGTGAGATGAATTAACAGAACACAGAGCAGTTTCTCAGAAAGCTTCTTTCCAGTTTTGAACGGAAGATATTTCCTTTTTCACCATAGCACTCCAAGGGCTTCCAAATATCCCTTTGCCAATTCCACAAGAACAGCCTTAGCGAAAGGCTTCTTGAAGGGAAAGATGTAACTCTGTGAGATGAATTAACAGAACACAGAGCAGCTTCTCAGAAAGCTTCTTTCCAGTTTTGAACGGAAGATATTTCCTTTTTCACCATAGCCCTCTATGGGCTTCCAAATATCCCTTTGCCAATTCCACAAGAACAGCCTTAGCGAAAGGCTTCTTGAAGGGAAAGATGTAACTCTGTGAGATGAATTAACAGAACACAGAGCATTTTCTCAGAAAGCTTCTTTCCAGTTTTGAACCGAAAATATTTCATTTTTCACCATAGCCCTCTATGGGCTTCCAAATATCCCTATGAAAAATCCACAAGAACAGCCTTAGCGAAAGGCTTCTTGAAGGGAAAGATGTAACTCTGTGAGATGAATTAACAGAACACAGAGCAGTTTCTCAGAAAGCTTCTTTCCAGTTTTGAACGGAAGATATTTCCTTTTTCACCATTGCCCTCTATGGGCTTCCAAATATCCCTTTGCCAATTGCACAAGAACAGCCTGAGCGAAAGGCTTCTTGAAGGGAAAGATGTAACTCTGTGAGATGGATTAACAGAACACAGAGCAGTTTCTCAGAAAGCTTCTTTCCAGTTTTGAATGGAAGATATTTCCTTTTTCACCATAGCCCTCTATGGGCTTCCAAATATCCCTTTGCCAATTCCCCAAGAACAGCCTTAGCGAAAGGCTTCTTGAAGGGAAAGATGTAACTCTGTGAGATGAATTAACAGAACACAGAGCAGTTTCTCAGAAAGCTTCTTTCCAGTTTTGAACGGAAGATATTTCCTTTTTCACCGTAGCACTGTATGGGCTTCCAAATATCCCTTTGCCAATTCCACAAGAACAGCCTAAGCGAAAGGCTTCTTGAAGGGAAAGATGTAACTCTGTGAGATGAATTTACAGAACACAGAGCAGTTTCTCAGAAAGCTTGTTTCCAGTTTTGAACGTAAGATATATCCTTTTTCACCATAGCCCTCTATGGGCTTCCAAATATCCCTTTGCCAATTCCACAAGAACAGCCTTAGCGAAAGGCTTCTTGAAGGGAAAGATGTAACTCTTTGAGATGAATTAACAGAACATAGAGCAGTTTCTCAGAAAGCTTCTTTCCAGTTTTGAACGGAAGATATTTCCTTTTTCACCATAGCCCTCTATGGGCTTCCAAATATCCCTTTGCCAGTTTCACAAGAACAGCCTTAGCGAAAGGCTTCTTGAAGGGAAAGATGTAACTCTGTGAGATGAATTAACAGAACACAGAGCAGTTTCTCAGAAAGCTTCTTTGCAGTTTTGAACGGAAGATATTTCCTTTTTCACCATAGCCCTCTATGGGCTTCCAAATATCCCTTTGCCAATTCCAGAAGAACAGCCTTAGCGAAAGACTTCTTGAAGGGAAAGATGTAACTCTGTGAGATGAATTAACAGAACACAGAGCAGTTTCTCAGAAAGCTTCTTTCCAGTTTGGAACGGAAGATATTTCCTTTTTCACCATAGCCCTCTATGGGCTTCCAAATATCCCTTTGCCAATTCCACAAGAACAGCCTTAGCGAAAGACTTCTTGAAGGGAAAGATGTAACTCTGTGAGATGAATTAACAGAACACAGAGCAGTTTCTCAGAAAGCTTCTTTCCAGTTTTGAACGGAAGATATGTCCTTTTTCACCATAGCCCTCTATGGGCTTCCAAATATCCCTTTGCCAATTCCCCAAGAACAGCCTTAACGAAAGGCTTCTTGAAGGGAAAGATGTAACTCTGTGAGATGAATTAACAGAACACAGAGCAATTTCTCAGAAAGCTTCTTTACAGTTTTGAACGGAAGATATTTCCTTTTCCACCATAGCCCTCTATGGGCTTCCAAATATCCCTTTGCCTATTCCACAAGAACAGCCTTAGCGAAAGGCTTCTTGAAGGGAAAGATGTAACTCTGTGAGATGAATTAACAGAACACAGAGCAGTTTCTCAGAAAGCTTCTTTCCAGTTTTGAACGGAAGATATTTCCTTTTTCACCATAGTATTCCATTGGCTTCCAAATATCCCTTTGCCAATTCCACAAGAAAAGCCTTAGCGAAAGGCTTCTTGAAGGGAAAGATGTAACTCTGTGAGATGAATTAACAGAACACAGAGCAGTTTCTCAGAAAGCTTCTTTCCAGTTTTGAACGGAAGATATTTCCTTTTTCAGCATAGCCCTCTATGGGCTTCCAAATATCCCTTTGCCAATTCCACAAGAACAGCCTTAGCGAAAGGCTTCTTGAAGGGAAAGATGTAACTCTGTGAGATGAATCAACAGAACACAGAGCAGTTTCTCAGACAGCTTCTTTCCAGTTTTGAACGGAAGATATTTCCTTTTTCACCATAGCCCTCTATGGGCTTCCAAATATCCCTTTGCCAATTCCACAAGAACAGCCTTAGCGAAAGGCTTCTTGATGGGAAAGATGTAACTCTGTGAGATGAATTAACAGAACACAGAGCAGTTTCTCAGAAAGCTTCTTTCCAGTTTTGAACGGAAGATATTTCCTTTATCATTATAGCCCTCTATGGGCTTCCAAATATCCCTTTTCCAATTCCCCAAGAACAGCCTTAGCGAAAGGCTTGTTGAAGGGAAAGATGTAACTCTGTGAGATGAATTAACAGAACACAGAGCAGTTTCTCAGAAAGCTTCTTTCCAGTTTTCAACGGAAGATATTTACTTTTTCACAGTAGCCCTCTATGGGCTTCCAAATATCCCTTTGCCAATTCCACAAGAACAGCCTTAGCGAAAGACTTTTTGAAGGGAAAGATGTAACTCTGTGAGATGAATTAACAGAACACAGAACAGTTTCTCAGAAAGCTTGTTTCCAGTTTTGAACGGAAGGTATTTCCTTTTTCACCAGAGCCCTCTAGGGGTTCCAAATATCCCTTTGCCAATTCCACAAGAACAGCCTTAGCGAAAGGCTGCTTGAAGGGAAAGATGTAACTCTGTGGGATGAATTAACAGAACACAGAGCAGTTTCTCAGAAATCTTCTTTCCAGTTTTGAACGGAAGATATTTCCTTTTGCATGATAGCCCTCTATGGGCTTCCAAATATCCCTTTGCCAATTCCACAAGAACAGCCTTAGCGAAAGTCTTCTTGAAGGGAAAGATGTAACTCTGTGAGATGAATTAACAGAACACAGAGCAGTTTCTCAGAAAGCTTCTTTCCAGTTTTGAACGGAAGATATTTCCTTTTTCACCATAGCCCTCTATGGGGTTGGAAATATCTCTTTGCCAATTCCAAAAGAACAGCCTTAGCGAAAGGCTTCTTGAAGGGAAAGATGTAACTCTGTGAGATGAATTAACAGAACACAGAGCAGTTTCTCAGAAAGCTTCTTTCCAGTTTTGAACGGAAGATATTTCCTTTTTCACCGTAGCCCTGTATGGGCTTCCAAATATCCCTTTGCCAATTCCACAAGAACAGCCTTAGCGAAAGGCTTCTTGAAGGGAAAGATGTATCTCTGTGAGATGAATTAACAGAACACAGAGCAGTTTCTCAGAAAGCTTCTTTCCAGTTTGGAACGGAAGATATTTCCTTTTTCACCATAGCCCTGTATGGGATTCCAAATATCCCTTTGCCAATTCCACAAGAACAGCCTTAGCGAAAGGCTTCTTGAAGGGAAAGATGTAACTCTGTGAGATGAATTAACAGAACACAGAGCAGTTCCTTAGAATGCTTCTTTCCAGTTTTGAACGGAAGATATTTCCTTTTTCAGCATAGCCCTCTATGGGCTTCCAAATATCCCTTTGCCAATTCCCCAAGAACAGCCTTAGCGAAAGTCTTCTTGAAGGGAAAGATGTAACTCTGTGAGATGAATTAACAGAACACAGAGCAGTTTCTCAGAAAGCTTCTTTCCAGTTTTGAACGGAAGATATTTCCTTTTTCACCGTAGCCCTGTATGGGCTTCCAAATATCCCTTTGCCAATTCCACAAAAACAGCCTTAGCGAAAGGCTTCTTGAAGGGAAAGATGTAACTCTGTGAGATGAATTAACAGAACACAGAGCAGTTTCTCAGAAAGCTTCTTTCCAGTTTTGAACGGAAGATATTTCTTTTTTCACCATAGCCCTGTATGGGATTCCAAATATCCCTTTGACAATTCCACAAGAACAGCCTTAGCGAAAGGCTTCTTGAAGGGAAAGATGTAACTCTGTGAGATGAATTAACAGAACACAGAGCAGTTTCTCAGAAGGCTTCTTTCCAGTTTTGAACGGAAGATATTTCCTTTTTCAGCATAGCCCTCTATGGGCTTCCAAATATCCCTTTGCCAATTCCCCAAGAACAGCCTTAGCGAAAGGCTTCTTGAAGGGAAAGATGTAACTCTGTGAGATGAATTAACAGAACACAGAGCAGTTTCTCAGAAAGGTTCTTTCCAGTTTTGAACGGAAGATATTTCCTTTTTCACGATAGCCCTCAATGTTCTTCCAAATATCCCTTTGCCAATTCCACAAGAACAGCCTTAGCGAAAGGCTTCTTGAAGGGAAAGATGTAACTCTGTGAGATGAATTAACAGAACACAGAGCAGTTTCTCAGAAAGCTTCTTTCCAGTTTTGAACGGAAGATATTTCCTTTTTCACCATAGCCCTCTATGGGCTTCCAAATATCCCTTTGCCAATTCCACAAGAACAGCCTTAGCAAAAGGCTTCTTGAAGGGAAAGATGTAACTCTGTGAGATGAATTAACAGAACACAGAGGAGTTTCTCTGAAAGCTTCGTTCCAGTTTTGAACGGAAGATATTTCCTTTTGCATGATAGCCCTCTATGGGCTTCCAAATATCCCTTTGCCAATTCCACAAGAACAGCCTTAGCGAACGACCTCTTGAAGGGAAAGATGTAACTCTGTGAGATGAATTAACAGAACACAGAGAAGTTTCTCAGAAAGCTTCTTTCCAGTTTTGAACGGAAGATATTTCCTTTTTCACCATAGCCCTCTATGGGCTTCCAAATATCCCTTTTCCAATTCCACAAGAACAGCCTTAGCGAAAGGCTTCTTGAAGGGAAAGATGTAACTCTGTGAGATGAATTAACAGAACACAGAGCAGTTTCTCAGAAAGCATCTTTCCAGTTTTGAACGGAAGATATTTCTTTTTCACCACAGCCCACTATGGGCTTCCAAATATCCCTTTGCCAATTCCACAAGAACAGCCTTAGCGAAAGGCTTCTTGAAGGGAAAGATGTAACTCTATGAGATGAATTAACAGAACACAGAGCAGTTTCTCAGAAAGCTTCTTTCCAGTTTTGAACGGAAGATATTTCCTTTTTCACCATAGCCCTCTATGGGCTTCCAAATATCCCTTTGCCAATTCCACAAGAACAGCCTAAGCGAAAGGCTTCTTGAAGGGAAAGATGTAACTCTGTGAGATGAATTTACAGAACACAGAGCAGTTTCTCAGAAAGCTTGTTTCCAGTTTTGAACGGAAGATATTTCCTTTTTCTCCATAGCCCTCTATGGGCTTCCAAATATCCCTTTTCCAATTCCCCAAGAACAGCCTTAGCGAAAGGCTTGTTGAAGGGAAAGATGTAACTCTGTGAGATGAATTAACAGAACACAGAGCAGTTTCTCAGAAAGCTTCTTTCCAGTTTTCAACGGAAGATATTTACTTTTTCACCGTAGCCCTCTATGGGCTTCCAAATATCCCTTTGCCAATTCCACAAGAACAGCCTTAGCGAAAGACTTTTTGAAGGGAAAGATGTAACTCTGTGAGATGAATTAACAGAACACAGAACAGTTTCTCAGAAAGCTTGTTTCCAGTTTTGAACGGAAGGTATTTCCTTTTTCGCCAGAGCCCTCTAGGGGTTCCAAATATCCCTTTGCCAATTCCACAAGAACAGCCTTAGCGAAAGGCTGCTTGAAGGGAAAGATGTAACTCTGTGGGATGAATTAACAGAACACAGAGCAGTTTCTCAGAAATCTTCTTTCCAGTTTTAAACGGAAGATATTTCCTTTTGCATGATAGCCCTCTATGGGCTTCCAAATATCCCTTTGCCAATTCCACAAGAACAGCCTTAGCGAAAGTCTTCTTGAAGGGAAATATGTAACTCTGTGAGATGAATTAACAGAACACAGAACAGTTTCTCAGAAAGCTTGTTTCCAGTTTTGAACGGAAGGTATTTCCTTTTTCGCCAGAGCCCTCTAGGGGTTCCAAATATCCCTTTGCCAATTCCACAAGAACAGCCTTAGCGAAAGGCTGCTTGAAGGGAAAGATGTAACTCTGTGGGATGAATTAACAGAACACAGAGCAGTTTCTCAGAAATCTTCTTTCCAGTTTTAAACGGAAGATATTTCCTTTTGCATGATAGCCCTCTATGGGCTTCCAAATATCCCTTTGCCAATTCCACAAGAACAGCCTTAGCGAAAGTCTTCTTGAAGGGAAATATGTAACTCTGTGAGATGAATTAACAGAACACAGAGCAGTTTCTCGGAAAGCTTCTTTCCAGTTTTGAACGGAAGATATTTCCTTTTTCACCATAGCCCTCTATGGGGTTCGAAATATCTCTTTTTCCAATTCCAAAAGAACAGCCTTAGCGAAAGGCTTCTTGAAGGGAAAGATGTAACTCTGTGAGATGAATTAACAGAACACAGAGCAGTTTCTCAGAAAGCTTCTTTCCAGTTTTGAACGGAAGATATTTCCTTTTTCACCGTAGCCCTGTATGGGCTTCCAAATATCCCTTTGCCAATTCCACAAGAACAGCCTTAGCGAAAGGCTTCTTGAAGGGAAAGATGTATCTCTGTGAGATGAATTAACAGAACACAGAGCAGTTTCTCAGAAAGCTTCTTTCCAGTTTGGAACGGAAGATATTTCCTTTTTCACCATAGCCCTGTATGGGATTCCAAATATCCCTTTGCCAATTCCACAAGAACAGCCTTAGCGAAAGGCTTCTTGAAGGGAAAGATGTAACTCTGTGAGATGAATTAACAGAACACAGAGCAGTTTCTTAGAATGCTTCTTTCCAGTTTTGAACGGAAGATATTTCCTTTTTCAGCATAGCCCTCTATGGGCTTCCAAATATCCCTTTGCCAATTCCCCAAGAACAGCCTTAGCGAAAGTCTTCTTGAAGGGAAAGATGTAACTCTGTGAGATGAATTAACAGAACACAGAGCAGTTTCTCAGAAAGCTTCTTTCCAGTTTTGAACGGAAGATATTTCCTTTTTCACCGTAGCCCTGTATGGGCTTCCAAATATCCCTTTGCCAATTCCACAAGAACAGCCTTAGCGAAAGGCTTCTTGAAGGGAAAGATGTAACTCTGTGAGATGAATTAACAGAACACAGAGCAGTTTCTCAGAAAGCTTCTTTCCAGTTTTGAGCGGAAGATATTTCCTTTTTCACCAGAGCCCTGTATGGGATTCCAAATATCCCTTTGCCAATTCCACAAGAACAGCCTTAGCGAAAGGCTTCTTGAAGGGAAAGATGTAACTCTGTGAGATGAATTAACAGAGCATAGAGCAGTTTCTTAGAAAGCTTCTATCCATTTTTGAACGGAAGATATTTCCTTTTTCAGCATAGCCCTCTATGGGCTTCCAAATATCCCTTTTCCAATTCCCCAAGAACAGCCTTAGCGAAAGGCTTCTTGAAGGGAAAGATGTAACTCCGTGAGATGAATTAACAGAACACAGAGCAGTTTCTCAGAAAGGTTCTTTCCAGTTTTGAACGGAAGATATTTCCTTTTTCACGATAGCCCTCTATGGGCTTCCAAATATCCCTTTGCCAATTCCACAAGAACAGCCTTAGCGAAAGGCTTCTTGAAGGGAAAGATGTAACTCTGTGAGATGAATTAACAGAACACAGAGCAGTTTCTCAGAAAGCTTCTTTCCAGTTTTGAACGGAAGATATTTCCTTTTTCACCATAGCCCTCTATGGGCTTCCAAATATCCCTTTGCCAATTCCACAAGAACAGCCTTAGCAAAAGGCTTCTTGAAGGGAAAGATGTAACTCTGTGAGATGAATTAACAGAACACAGAGGAGTTTCTCTGAAAGCTTCGTTCCAGTTTTGAACGGAAGATATTTCCTTTTGCATGATAGCCCTCTATGGGCTTCCAAATATCCCTTTGCCAATTCCACAAGAACAGCCTTAGCGAACGACCTCTTGAAGGGAAAGATGTAACTCTGTGAGATGAATTAACAGAACACAGAGAAGTTTCTCAGAAAGCTTCTTTCCAGTTTTGAACGGAAGATATTTCCTTTTTCACCATAGCCCTCTATGGGCTTCCAAATATCCCTTTGCCAATTCCACAAGAACAGCCTTAGCGAAAGGCTTCTTGAAGGGAAAGATGTAACTCTGTGAGATGAATTAACAGAACACAGAGCAGTTTCTCAGAAAGCTTCTTTCCAGTTTTGAACGGAAGATATTTCCTTTTTCACCACAGCCCACTATGGGCTTCCAAATATCCCTTTGCCAATTCCACAAGAACAGCCTTAGCGAAAGGCTTCTTGAAGGGAAAGATGTAACTCTATGAGATGAATTAACAGAACACAGAGCAGTTTCTCAGAAAGCTTCTTTCCAGTTTTGAACGGAAGATATTTCCTTTTTCACCATAGCCCTCTATGGGCTTCCAAATATCCCTTTGCCAATTCCACAAGAACAGCCTAAGCGAAAGGCTTCTTGAAGGGAAAGATGTAACTCTGTGAGATGAATTTACAGAACACAGAGCAGTTTCTCAGAAAGCTTGTTTCCAGTTTTGAACGTAAGATATATCCTTTTTCACCATAGCCCTCTATGGGCTTCCAAATATCCATTTGCCAATTCCACAAGAACAGCCTTAGCGAAAGGCTTCTTGAAGGGAAAGATGTAACTCTTTGAGATGAATTAACAGAACATAGAGCAGTTTCTCAGAAAGCTTCTTTCCAGTTTTGAACGGAAGATATTTCCTTTTTCACCATAGCCCTCTATGGGCTTCCAAATATCCCTTTGCCAGTTCCACAAGAACAGCCTTAGCGAAAGGCTTCTTGAAGGGAAAGATGTAACTCTGTGAGATGAATTAACAGAACACAGAGCAGTTTCTCAGAAAGCTTCTTTGCAGTTTTGAACGGAAGGTATTTCCTTTTTCACCATAGCCCTCTATGGCTTCCAAATATCCCTTTGCCAATTCCACAAGAACAGCCTTAGCGAAAGGCTTCTTGAAGAGAAAGATGTAACTCTGTGAGATGAATTAACAGAACACAGAGCAGTTTCTCAGAAAGCTTCTTTCCAGTTTTGAACGGAAGATATTTCATTTTTCACCATAGCCCTCTATAGACTTCCAAATATCCCTATGAAAAATCCACAAGAACAGCCTTAGCGAAAGGCTTCTTGAAGGGAAAGATGTAACTCTGTGAGATGAATTAACAGAACACAGAGCAGTTTCTCAGAAAGCTTCTTTCCAGTTTGGAACGGAAGATATTTCCTTTTTCAGCATAGCCCTCTATGGGCTTCCAAATATCCCTTTGCCAATTCCACAAGAACAGCCTTAGCGAAAGGCTTCTTGAAGGGAAAGATGTAACTCTGTGAGATGAATCAACAGAACACAGAGCAGTTTCTCAGACAGCTTCTTTCCAGTTTTGAACGGAAGATATTTCCTTTTTCAATATAGCCCTCTATGGGCTTCCAAATATCCCTTTGCCAATTCCACAAGAACAGCCTTAGCGAAAGGCTTATTGAAGGGAAAGATGTAACTCTGTGAGATGAATTAACAGAACACAGAGCAGTTTCTCAGAAAGCTTCTTTCCAGTTTTGAACGGAAGATATTTCCTTTTTCACCATTGCCCTCTATGGGCTTCCAAATATCCCTTTGCCAATTCCACAAGAACAGCCTTAGCGAAAGGCTTCTTGATGGGAAAGATGTAACTCTGTGAGATGAATTAACAGAACACAGAGCAGTTTCTCAGAAAGCTTCTTTCCAGTTTTGAACGGAAGATATTTCCTTTATCACGATAGCCCTCTATGGGCTTCCAAATATCCCTTTTCCAATTCCCCAAGAACAGCCTTAGCGAAAGGCTTGTTGAAGGGAAAGATGTAACTCTGTGAGATGAATTAACAGAACACAGAGCAGTTTCTCAGAAAGCTTCTTTCCAGTTTTCAACGGAAGATATTTACTTTTTCACCGTAGCCCTCTATGGGCTTCCAAATATCCCTTTGCCAATTCCACAAGAACAGCCTTAGCGAAAGACTTTTTGAAGGGAAAGATGTAACTCTGTGAGATGAATTAACAGAACACAGAACAGTTTCTCAGAAAGCTTGTTTCCAGTTTTGAACGGAAGGTATTTCCTTTTTCACCAGAGCCCTCTAGGGGTTCCAAATATCCCTTTGCCAATTCCACAAGAACAGCCTTAGCGAAAGGCTGCTTGAAGGGAAAGATGTAACTCTGTGAGATGAATTAACAGAACACAGAGCAGTTTCTCAGAAAGCTTCTTTCCAGTTTTGAACGGAAGATATTTCCTTTTTCACCATAGCCCTCTATGGGCTTCGAAATATCCCTTTGCCAATTCCAAAAGAACAGCCTTAGCGAAAGGCTTCTTGAAGGGAAAGATGTAACTCTGTGAGATGAATTAACAGAACACAGAGCAGTTTCTCAGAAAGCTTCTTTCCAGTTTTGAACGGAAGATATTTCCTTTTTCACCATAGCACTCCAAGGGCTTCCAAATATCCCTTTGCCAATTCCACAAGAACAGCCTTAGCGAAAGGCTTCTTGAAGGGAAAGATGTAACTCTGTGAGATGAATTAACAGAACACAGAGCAGTTTCTCAGAAAGCTTCTTTCCAGTTTTGAACGGAAGATATTTCCTTTTTCACCATAGCCCTCTATGGGCTTCCAAATATCCCTTTGCCAATTCCACAAGAACAGCCTTAGCGAAAGGCTTCTTGAAGGGAAAGATGTAACTCTGTGAGATGAATTATCAGAACACAGAGCAGTTTCTCAGAAAGCTTCTTTCCAGTTTTGAACGGAAGATATTTCCTTTTTCACCATAGCACTCTTTGGGCTTCCAAATATCCCTTTGCCAATTCCACAAGAACAGCCTTAGCGAAAGGCTTCTTGAAGGGAAAGATGTAACTCTATGAGATGAATTAACAGAACACAGAGAAGTTTCTCAGAAAGCTTCTTTCCAGTTTTGAACGGAAGATATTTCCTTTTTCACCATAGCCCTCTATGGGCTTCCAAATATCCCTTTGCCAATTCCACAAGAACAGCCTTAGCGAAAGGCTTCTTGAAGGGAAAGATGTAACTCTGTGAGATGAACTAACAGAACACAGAGCAGTTTCTCAGAAAGCTTCTTTCCAGTTTTGAACGGAAGATATTTCCTTTTTCACCATAGCCCTCTATGGGCTTCCAAATATCCCTTTGACAATTCCCCAAGAACAGCCTTAGCGAAAGGCTTCTTGAAGGGAAAGATGTAACTCTGTGAGATGAATTAACAGAACACAGAGCAGTTTCTCAGAAAGCTTCTTTCCAGTTTTGAACGGAAGATATTTCCTTTTTCACCATAGCCCTCTATTGGCTTCCACATATCCCTTTGCCAATTCCACAAGAACAACCTTAGCGAAAGGCTTCTTGAAGGGAAAGATGTAACTCTGTGAGATGAATTAACAGAACACAGAGCAGTTTCTCAGAAAGCTTCTTTCCAGTTTTGAACGGAAGATATTTCCTTTTCATCGTAGCCCTCTATGGGCTTCCAAATATCCCTTTGCCAATTCCACAAGAACAGCCTTAGCGAAAGGCTTCTTGAAGGGAAAGATGTAACTCTGTGAGATGAATTAACAGAACATAGAACAGTTTCTCAGAAAGCTTCTTTCCAGTTTTGAACGGAATATATTTCCTTTTTCACCACAGCCCTCTATGGGCTTCCAAATATCCCTTTGCCAGTTCCACAAGAACAGCCTTAGCGAAAGGCTTCTTGAAGGGAAAGTTGTAACTCTCTGAGATGAATTATCAGAACACAGAGCAGTTTCTCAGAATGCTTCTTTCCAGTTTTGAACGGAAGATATTTCCTTTTTCAGCATAGCCCTCTATGGGCTTCCAAATATCCCTTTGCCAATTCCACAAGAACAGCCTTAGCGAAAGATTTCTTGAAGGGAAAGATGTAACTCTGTGAGATGAATTAACAGAACACAGAGCAGTTTCTCAGAAAGCTTCTTTCCAGTTTTGAACGGAAGATATTTCCTTTTTCACCATAGCCCTCTATGGGCTTCCAAATATCCCTTTGCCAATTCCACAAGAACAGCCTTAGCGAAAGACTTCTTGATGGGAAAGATGTAACTCTGTGAGATGAATTAACAGAACACAGAGCAGTTTCTCAGAAAGCTTCTTTCCAGTTTTGAACGGAAGATATTTCCTTTTTCACCATAGCCCTCTATGGGCTTCCAAATATCCCGTTGCCAATTCCACAAGAACGGCCTTAGCGAAAGGCTTCTTGAAGGGAAAGATGTAACTCTGTGAGATGAATTAACAGAACACAGAACAGTTTCTCAGAAAGCTTGTTTCCAGTTTTGAACGGAAGGTATTTCCTTTTTCACCAGAGCCCTCTAGGGGTTCCAAATATCCCTTTGCCAATTCCACAAGAACAGCCTTAGCGAAAGGCTGCTTGAAGGGAAAGATGTAACTCTGTGGGATGAATTAACAGAACACAGAGCAGTTTCTCAGAAATCTTCTTTCCAGTTTTGAACGGAAGATATTTCCTTTTGCATGATAGCCCTCTAGGGGTTCCAAATATCCCTTTGCCAATTCCACAAGAACAGCCTTAGCGAAAGTCTTCTTGAAGGGAAAGATGTAACTCTGTGAGATGAATTAACAGAACACAGAGCAGTTTCTCAGAAAGCTTCTTTCCAGTTTTGAACGGAAGATATTTCCTTTTTCACCATAGCCCTCTATGGGGTTGGAAATATCTCTTTGCCAATTCCAAAAGAACAGCCTTAGCGAAAGGCTTCTTGAAGGGAAAGATGTGACTCTGTGAGATGAATTAACAGAACACAGAGCAGTTTCTCAGAAAGCTTCTTTCCAGTTTTGAACGGAAGATATTTCCTTTTTCACCGTAGCCCTGTATGGGCTTCCAAATATCCCTTTGCCAATTCCACAAGAACAGCCTTAGCGAAAGGCTTCTTGAAGGGAAAGATGTATCTCTGTGAGATGAATTAACAGAACACAGAGCAGTTTCTCAGAAAGCTTCTTTCCAGTTTTGAACGGAAGATATTTCCTTTTTCAGCATAGCCCTCTATGGGCTTCCAAATATCCCTTTGCCAATTCCCCAAGAACAGCCTTAGCGAAAGTCTTCTTGAAGGGAAAGATGTAACTCTGTGAGATGAATTAACAGAACACAGAGCAGTTTCTCAGAAAGCTTCTTTCCAGTTTTGAACGGAAGATATTTCCTTTTTCACCGTAGCCCTGTATGGGCTTCCAAATATCCCTTTGCCAATTCCACAAAAACAGCCTTAGCGAAAGGCTTCTTGAAGGGAAAGATGTAACTCTGTGAGATGAATTAACAGAACACAGAGCAGTTTCTCAGAAAGCTTCTTTCCAGTTTTGAACGGAAGATATTTCCTTTTTCACCATAGCCCTGTATGGGATTCCAAATATCCCTTTGACAATTCCACAAGAACAGCCTTAGCGAAAGGCTTCTTGAAGGGAAAGATGTAACTCTGTGAGATGAATTAACAGAGCACAGAGCAGTTTCTTAGAAAGCTTCTATCCAGTTTTGAACGGAAGATATTTCCTTTTTCAGCATAGCCCTCTATGGGCTTCCAAATATCCCTTTGCCAATTCCCCAAGAACAGCCTTAGCGAAAGGCTTCTTGAAGGGAAAGATGTAACTCTGTGAGATGAATTAACAGAACACAGAGCAGTTTCTCAGAAAGGTTCTTTCCAGTTTTGAACGGAAGATATTTCCTTTTTCACGATAGCCCTCTATGGGCTTCCAAATATCCCTTTGCCAATTCCACAAGAACAGCCTTAGCGAAAGGCTTCTTGAAGGGAAAGATGTAACTCTGTGAGATGAATTAACAGAACACAGAGCAGTTTCTCAGAAAGCTTCTTTCTAGTTTTGAACGGAAGATATTTCCTTTTTCACCATAGCCCTCTATGGGCTTCCAAATATCCCTTTGCCAATTCCACAAGAACAGCCTTAGCAAAAGGCTTCTTGAAGGGAAAGATGTAACTCTGTGAGATGAATTAACAGAACACAGAGGAGTTTCTCTGAAAGCTTCGTTCCAGTTTTGAACGGAAGATATTTCCTTTTGCATGATAGCCCTCTATGGGCTTCCAAATATCCCTTTGCCAATTCCACAAGAACAGCCTTAGCGAACGACCTCTTGAAGGGAAAGATGTAACTCTGTGAGATGAATTAACAGAACACAGAGAAGTTTCTCAGAAAGCTTCTTTCCAGTTTTGAACGGAAGATATTTCCTTTTTCACCATAGCCCTCTATGGGCTTCCAAATATCCCTTTTCCAATTCCACAAGAACAGCCTTAGCGAAAGGCTTCTTGAAGGGAAAGATGTAACTCTGTGAGATGAATTAACAGAACACAGAGCAGTTTCTCAGAAAGCATCTTTCCAGTTTTGAACGGAAGATATTTCTTTTTCACCACAGCCCACTATGGGCTTCCAAATATCCCTTTGCCAATTCCACAAGAACAGCCTTAGCGAAAGGCTTCTTGAAGGGAAAGATGTAACTCTATGAGATGAATTAACAGAACACAGAGCAGTTTCTCAGAAAGCTTCTTTCCAGTTTTGAACGGAAGATATTTCCTTTTTCACCATAGCCCTCTATGGGCTTCCAAATATCCCTTTGCCAATTCCACAAGAACAGCCTAAGCGAAAGGCTTCTTGAAGGGAAAGATGTAACTCTGTGAGATGAATTTACAGAACACAGAGCAGTTTCTCAGAAAGCTTGTTTCCAGTTTTGAACGGAAGATATTTCCTTTTTCTCCATAGCCCTCTATGGGCTTCCAAATATCCCTTTTCCAATTCCCCAAGAACAGCCTTAGCGAAAGGCTTGTTGAAGGGAAAGATGTAACTCTGTGAGATGAATTAACAGAACACAGAGCAGTTTCTCAGAAAGCTTCTTTCCAGTTTTCAACGGAAGATATTTACTTTTTCACCGTAGCCCTCTATGGGCTTCCAAATATCCCTTTGCCAATTCCACAAGAACAGCCTTAGCGAAAGACTTTTTGAAGGGAAAGATGTAACTCTGTGAGATGAATTAACAGAACACAGAACAGTTTCTCAGAAAGCTTGTTTCCAATTTTGAACGGAAGGTATTTCCTTTTTCACCAGAGCCCTCTAGGGGTTCCAAATATCCCTTTTCCAATTCCACAAGAACAGCCTTAGCGAAAGGCTTCTTGAAGGGAAAGATGTAACTCTGTGAGATGAATTAACAGAACACAGAGCAGTTTCTCAGAAAGCTTCTTTCCAGTTTTGAACGGAAGATATTTCCTTTTTCACCGTAGCCCTGTATGGGCTTCAAATATCCCTTTGCCAATTCCACAAGAACAGCCTTAGCGAAAGGCTTCTTGAAGGGAAAGATGTATCTCTGTGAGATGAATTAACAGAACACAGAGCAGTTTCTCAGAAAGCTTCTTTCCAGTTTGGAACGGAAGATATTTCCTTTTTCACCATAGCCCTGTATGGGATTCCAAATATCCCTTTGCCAATTCCACAAGAACAGCCTTAGCGAAAGGCTTCTTGAAGGGAAAGATGTAACTCTGTGAGATGAATTAACAGAACACAGAGCAGTTTCTTAGAATGCTTCTTTCCAGTTTTGAACGGAAGATATTTCCTTTTTCAGCATAGCCCTCTATGGGCTTCCAAATATCCCTTTGCCAATTCCCCAAGAACAGCCTTAGCGAAAGTCTTCTTGAAGGGAAAGATGTAACTCTGTGAGATGAATTAACAGAACACAGAGCAGTTTCTCAGAAAGCTTCTTTCCAGTTTTGAACGGAAGATATTTCCTTTTTCACCGTAGCCCTGTATGGGCTTCCAAATATCCCTTTGCCAATTCCACAAGAACAGCCTTAGCGAAAGGCTTCTTGAAGGGAAAGATGTAACTCTGTGAGATGAATTAACAGAACACAGAGCAGTTTCTCAGAAAGCTTCTTTCCAGTTTTGAGCGGAAGATATTTCCTTTTTCACCATAGCCCTGTATGGGATTCCAAATATCCCTTTGCCAATTCCACAAGAACAGCCTTAGCGAAAGGCTTCTTGAAGGGAAAGATGTAACTCTGTGAGATGAATTAACAGAGCATAGAGCAGTTTCTTAGAAAGCTTCTATCCATTTTTGAACGGAAGATATTTCCTTTTTCAGCATAGCCCTCTATGGGCTTCCAAATATCCCTTTGCCAATTCCCCAAGAACAGCCTTAGCGAAAGGCTTCTTGAAGGGAAAGATGTAACTCCGTGAGATGAATTAACAGAACACAGAGCAGTTTCTCAGAAAGGTTCTTTCCAGTTTTGAACGGAAGATATTTCCTTTTTCACGATAGCCCTCTATGGGCTTCCAAATATCCCTTTGCCAATTCCACAAGAACAGCCTTAGCGAAAGGCTTCTTGAAGGGAAAGATGTAACTCTGTGAGATGAATTAACAGAACACAGAGCAGTTTCTCAGAAAGCTTCTTTCCAGTTTTGAACGGAAGATATTTCCTTTTTCACCATAGCCCTCTATGGGCTTCCAAATATCCCTTTGCCAATTCCACAAGAACAGCCTTAGCAAAAGGCTTCTTGAAGGGAAAGATGTAACTCTGTGAGATGAATTAACAGAACACAGAGGAGTTTCTCTGAAAGCTTCGTTCCAGTTTTGAACGGAAGATATTTCCTTTTGCATGATAGCCCTCTATGGGCTTCCAAATATCCCTTTGCCAATTCCACAAGAACAGCCTTAGCGAACGACCTCTTGAAGGGAAAGATGTAACTCTGTGAGATGAATTAACAGAACACAGAGAAGTTTCTCAGAAAGCTTCTTTCCAGTTTTGAACGGAAGATATTTCCTTTTTCACCATAGCCCTCTATGGGCTTCCAAATATCCCTTTGCCAATTCCACAAGAACAGCCTTAGCGAAAGGCTTCTTGAAGGGAAAGATGTAACTCTGTGAGATGAATTAACAGAACACAGAGCAGTTTCTCAGAAAGCTTCTTTCCAGTTTTGAACGGAAGATATTTCCTTTTTCACCACAGCCCACTATGGGCTTCCAAATATCCCTTTGCCAATTCCACAAGAACAGCCTTAGCGAAAGGCTTCTTGAAGGGAAAGATGTAACTCTATGAGATGAATTAACAGAACACAGAGCAGTTTCTCAGAAAGCTTCTTTCCAGTTTTGAACGGAAGATATTTCCTTTTTCACCATAGCCCTCTATGGGCTTCCAAATATCCCTTTGCCAATTCCACAAGAACAGCCTAAGCGAAAGGCTTCTTGAAGGGAAAGATGTAACTCTGTGAGATGAATTTACAGAACACAGAGCAGTTTCTCAGAAAGCTTGTTTCCAGTTTTGAACGTAAGATATATCCTTTTTCACCATAGCCCTCTATGGGCTTCCAAATATCCATTTGCCAATTCCACAAGAACAGCCTTAGCGAAAGGCTTCTTGAAGGGAAAGATGTAACTCTTTGAGATGAATTAACAGAACATAGAGCAGTTTCTCAGAAAGCTTCTTTCCAGTTTTGAACGGAAGATATTTCCTTTTTCACCATAGCCCTCTATGGGCTTCCAAATATCCCTTTGCCAGTTCCACAAGAACAGCCTTAGCGAAAGGCTTCTTGAAGGGAAAGATGTAACTCTGTGAGATGAATTAACAGAACACAGAGCAGTTTCTCAGAAAGCTTCTTTGCAGTTTTGAACGGAAGGTATTTCCTTTTTCACCATAGCCCTCTATGGGCTTCCAAATATCCCTTTGCCAATTCCACAAGAACAGCCTTAGCGAAAGGCTTCTTGAAGAGAAAGATGTAACTCTGTGAGATGAATTAACAGAACACAGAGCAGTTTCTCAGAAAGCTTCTTTCCAGTTTTGAACGGAAGATATTTCATTTTTCACCATAGCCCTCTATAGATTTCCAAATATCCCTATGAAAAATCCACAAGAACAGCCTTAGCGAAAGGCTTCTTGAAGGGAAAGATGTAACTCTGTGAGATGAATTAACAGAACACAGAGCAGTTTCTCAGAAAGCTTCTTTCCAGTTTGGAACGGAAGATATTTCCTTTTTCAGCATAGCCCTCTATGGGCTTCCAAATATCCCTTTGCCAATTCCACAAGAACAGCCTTAGCGAAAGGCTTCTTGAAGGGAAAGATGTAACTCTGTGAGATGAATCAACAGAACACAGAGCAGTTTCTCAGACAGCTTCTTTCCAGTTTTGAACGGAAGATATTTCCTTTTTCAATATAGCCCTCTATGGGCTTCCAAATATCCCTTTGCCAATTCCACAAGAACAGCCTTAGCGAAAGGCTTATTGAAGGGAAAGATGTAACTCTGTGAGATGAATTAACAGAACACAGAGCAGTTTCTCAGAAAGCTTCTTTCCAGTTTTGAACGGAAGATATTTCCTTTTTCACCATTGCCCTCTATGGGCTTCCAAATATCCCTTTGCCAATTCCACAAGAACAGCCTTAGCGAAAGGCTTCTTGATGGGAAAGATGTAACTCTGTGAGATGAATTAACAGAACACAGAGCAGTTTCTCAGAAAGCTTCTTTCCAGTTTTGAACGGAAGATATTTCCTTTATCACGATAGCCCTCTATGGGCTTCCAAATATCCCTTTTCCAATTCCCCAAGAACAGCCTTAGCGAAAGGCTTGTTGAAGGGAAAGATGTAACTCTGTGAGATGAATTAACAGAACACAGAGCAGTTTCTCAGAAAGCTTCTTTCCAGTTTTCAACGGAAGATATTTACTTTTTCACCGTAGCCCTCTATGGGCTTCCAAATATCCCTTTGCCAATTCCACAAGAACAGCCTTAGCGAAAGACTTTTTGAAGGGAAAGATGTAACTCTGTGAGATGAATTAACAGAACACAGAACAGTTTCTCAGAAAGCTTGTTTCCAGTTTTGAACGGAAGGTATTTCCTTTTTCACCAGAGCCCTCTAGGGGTTCCAAATATCCCTTTGCCAATTCCACAAGAACAGCCTTAGCGAAAGGCTGCTTGAAGGGAAAGATGTAACTCTGTGAGATGAATTAACAGAACACAGAGCAGTTTCTCAGAAAGCTTCTTTCCAGTTTTGAACGGAAGATATTTCCTTTTTCACCATAGCCCTCTATGGGCTTCGAAATATCCCTTTGCCAATTCCAAAAGAACAGCCTTAGCGAAAGGCTTCTTGAAGGGAAAGATGTAACTCTGTGAGATGAATTAACAGAACACAGAGCAGTTTCTCAGAAAGCTTCTTTCCAGTTTTGAACGGAAGATATTTCCTTTTTCACCATAGCACTCCAAGGGCTTCCAAATATCCCTTTGCCAATTCCACAAGAACAGCCTTAGCGAAAGGCTTCTTGAAGGGAAAGATGTAACTCTGTGAGATGAATTAACAGAACACAGAGCAGTTTCTCAGAAAGCTTCTTTCCAGTTTTGAACGGAAGATATTTCCTTTTTCACCATAGCCCTCTATGGGCTTCCAAATATCCCTTTGCCAATTCCACAAGAACAGCCTTAGCGAAAGGCTTCTTGAAGGGAAAGATGTAACTCTGTGAGATGAATTATCAGAACACAGAGCAGTTTCTCAGAAAGCTTCTTTGCAGTTTTGAACGGAAGATATTTCCTTTTTCACCATAGCACTCTTTGGGCTTCCAAATATCCCTTTGCCAATTCCACAAGAACAGCCTTAGCGAAAGGCTTCTTGAAGGGAAAGATGTAACTCTATGAGATGAATTAACAGAACACAGAGAAGTTTCTCAGAAAGCTTCTTTCCAGTTTTGAACGGAAGATATTTCCTTTTTCACCATAGCCCTCTATGGGCTTCCAAATATCCCTTTGCCAATTCCACAAGAACAGCCTTAGCGAAAGGCTTCTTGAAGGGAAAGATGTAACTCTGTGAGATGAACTAACAGAACACAGAGCAGTTTCTCAGAAAGCTTCTTTCCAGTTTTGAACGGAAGATATTTCCTTTTTCACCATAGCCCTCTATGGGCTTCCAAATATCCCTTTGACAATTCCCCAAGAACAGCCTTAGCGAAAGGCTTCTTGAAGGGAAAGATGTAACTCTGTGAGATGAATTAACAGAACACAGAGCAGTTTCTCAGAAAGCTTCTTTCCAGTTTTGAACGGAAGATATTTCCTTTTTCACCATAGCCCTCTATTGGCTTCCACATATCCCTTTGCCAATTCCACAAGAACAACCTTAGCGAAAGGCTTCTTGAAGGGAAAGATGTAACTCTGTGAGATGAATTAACAGAACACAGAGCAGTTTCTCAGAAAGCTTCTTTCCAGTTTTGAACGGAAGATATTTCCTTTTCATCGTAGCCCTCTATGGGCTTCCAAATATCCCTTTGCCAATTCCACAAGAACAGCCTTAGCGAAAGGCTTCTTGAAGGGAAAGATGTAACTCTGTGAGATGAATTAACAGAACATAGAACAGTTTCTCAGAAAGCTTCTTTCCAGTTTTGAACGGAATATATTTCCTTTTTCACCACAGCCCTCTATGGGCTTCCAAATATCCCTTTGCCAGTTCCACAAGAACAGCCTTAGCGAAAGGCTTCTTGAAGGGAAAGTTGTAACTCTGTGAGATGAATTATCAGAACACAGAGCAGTTTCTCAGAATGCTTCTTTCCAGTTTTGAACGGAAGATATTTCCTTTTTCAGCATAGCCCTCTATGGGCTTCCAAATATCCCTTTGCCAATTCCACAAGAACAGCCTTAGCGAAAGACTTCTTGAAGGGAAAGATGTAACTCTGTGAGATGAATTAACAGAACACAGAGCAGTTTCTCAGAAAGCTTCTTTCCAGTTTTGAACGGAAGATATTTCCTTTTTCACCATAGCCCTCTATGGGCTTCCAAATATCCCGTTGCCAATTCCACAAGAACGGCCTTAGCGAAAGGCTTCTTGAAGAGAAAGATGTAACTCTGTGAGATGAATTAACAGAACACAGAGCAGTTTCTCAGAAAGCTTCTTTCCAGTTTTGAACGGAATATATTTCCTTTTTCACCATAGCCCTCTATGGGCTTCCAAATATCCCTTTGCCAATTCCACAAGAACAGCCTTAGCGAAAGGCTTCTTGAAGGGAAAGATGTAACTCTGTGAGATGAATTCACAGAACACAGAGCAGTTTCCCAGAAAGCTTCTTTACAGTTTTGAACGGAAGATATTTCCTTTTCCACCATAGCCCTCTATGGGCTCCCAAATATCCCTTTGCCAATTCCACAAGAACAGCCTTAGCGAAAGGCTTCGTGAAGGGAAAGATGTAACTCTGTGAGATGAATTAACAGAACACAGAGCAGTTTCTCAGAAAGCTTCTTTCCAGTTTTGAACGGAAGATATTTCCTTTTTCACCGTAGCCCTGTATGGGCTTCCAAATATCCCTTTGCCAATTCCACAAGAACAGCCTTAGCGAAAGGCTTCTTGAAGGGAAAGATGTAACTCTGTGAGATGAATTAACAGAACACAGAGCAGTTTCTCAGAAAGCTTCTTTCCAGTTTTGAATGGAAGATATTTCCTTTTTCACCATAGCCCTCTATGGGCTTCCAAATATCCCTTTGCCAATTCCCCAAGAACAGCCTTAGCGAAAGGCTTCTTGAAGGGAAAGATGTAACTCTGTGAGATGAATTAACAGAACACAGAGCAGTTTCTCAGATAGCTTCTTTCCAGTTTTGAACGGAAGATATTTCCTTTTTCACCGTAGCCCTCTATAGGCTTCCAAATATCCCTTTGCCAATTCCACAAGAACGGCCTTAGCGAAAGACTTTTTGAAGGGAAAGATGTAACTCTGTGAGATGAATTAACAGAACACAGAACAGTTTCTCAGAAAGCTTGTTTCCAGTTTTGAACGGAAGATATTTCCTTTTTCACCAGAGCCCTCTAGGGGTTCCAAATATCCCTTTGCCAATTCCACAAGAACAGCCTTAGCGAAAGGCTTCTTGAAGGGAAAGATGTAACTCTGTGGGATGAATTAACAGAACACAGAGCAGTTTCTCAGAAAACTTCTTTCCAGTTTTGAACGGAAGATATTTCCTTTTGCATGACAGCCCTCTATGGGCTTCCAAATATCCCTTTGCCAATTCCACAAGAACAGCCTTAGCGAAAGGCTTCTTGAAGCTAAAGATGTAACTCTGTGAGATGAATTAACAGAACACAGAGCAGTTTCTCAGAAAGCTTCTTTCCAGTTTTGAACGGAAGATATTTCCTTTTTCACCATAGCCCTCTATGGGCTTCCAAATATCCCTTGGCCAATTCCACAAGAACAGCCTTAGCGAAAGTCTTCTTGAAGGGAAAGATGTAACTCTGTGAGATGAATTAACAGAACACAGAGCAGTTTCTCAGAAAGCTTCTTTCCAGTTTTGAACGGAAGATATTTCCTTTTTCACCATAGCTCTCTATGGGGTTCGAAATATCTCTTTGCCAATTCCAAAAGAACAGCCTTAGCGAAAGGCTTCTTGAAGGGAAAGATGTAACTCTGTGAGATGAATTAACAGAACACAGAGCAGTTTCTCAGAAAGCTTCTTTCCAGTTTTGAACGGAAGATATTTCCTTTTTCACCGTAGCCCTGTATGGGCTTCCAAATATCCCTTTGCCAATTCCACAAGAACAGCCTTAGCGAAAGGCTTCTTGAAGGGAAAGATGTAACTCTGTGAGATGAATTGACAGAACACAGAGCAGTTTCTCAGAAACCTTCTTTCCAGTTTGGAACGGAAGATATTTCCTTTTTCACCATAGCCCTCTATGGGATTCCAAATATCCCTTTGCCAATTCCAAAAGAACAGCCTTAGCGAAAGGCTTCTTGAAGGGAAAGATGTAACTCTGTGAGATGAATTAACAGAACACAGAGCAGTTTCTTAGAAAGCTTCTTTCCAGTTTTGAACGGAAGATATTTCCTTTTTCAGCATAGCCCTCTATGGGCTTCCAAATATCCCTTTGCCAATTCCCCAAGAACAGCCTTAGCGAAAGGCTTCTTGAAGGGAAAGATGTAACTCTGAGAGATGAATTAACAGAACACAGAGCAGTTTCTCATAAAGCTTCTTTCCAGTTTTGAACGGAAGATATTTCCTTTTTCACCATAGCCCTCTATGGGCTTCCAAATATCCCTTTGCCAATTCCACAAGAACAGCCTTAGCGAAAGGCTTCTTGAAGGGAAAGATGTAACTCTGTGAGATGAATTAACAGAACACAGAGCAGTTTCTCAGAAAGCTTCTTTCCAGTTTTGAACGGAAGATATTTCCTTTTTCACCATAGCCCTCTATGGGCTTCCAAATGTCCCTTTGCCAATTCCACAAGAACAGCCTAAGCGAAAGGCTTCTTGAAGGGAAAGATGTAACTCTGTGAGATGAATTTACAGAACACAGAGCAGTTTCTCAGAAAGCTTGTTTCCAGTTTTGAACGTAAGATATATCCTTTTTCACCATAGCCCTCTATGGGCTTCCAAATATCCCTTTGCCAATTCCACAAGAACAGCCTTAGCGAAAGGCTTCTTGAAGGGAAAGATGTAACTCTTTGAGATGAATTAACAGAACATAGAGCAGTTTCTCAGAAAGCTTCTTTCCAGTTTTGAACGGAAGATATTTCCTTTTTCACCATAGCCCTCTATGGGCTTCCAAATATCCCTTTGCCAGTTCCACAAGAACAGCCTTAGCGAAAGGCTTCTTGAAGGGAAAGATGTAACTCTGTGAGATGAATTAACAGAACACAGAGCAGTTTCTCAGAAAGCTTCTTTACAGTTTTGAACGGAAGATATTTCCTTTTTCACCATAGCCCTCTATGGGCTACCAAATATCCCTTTGCCAATTCCACAAGAACAGCCTTAGCGAAAGACTTCTTGAAGGGAAAGATGTAACTCTGTGAGATGAATTAACAGAACACAGAGCAGTTTCTCAGAAAGCTTCTTTCCAGTTTGGAACGGAAGATATTTCCTTTTTCACCATAGCCCTCTATGGGATTCCAAATATCCCTTTGCCAATTCCACAAGAACAGCCTTAGCGAAAGGCTTCTTGAAGGGAAAGATGTAACTCTGTGAGATGAATTAACAGAACACAGAGCAGTTTCTCAGAAAGCTTCTTTCCAGTTTTGAACGGAAGATATTTCCTTTTTCACCATAGCCCTCTATGGGCTTCCAAATATCCCTTTGCCAATTCCCCAAGAACAGCCATAATGAAAGACTTCTTGAAGGGAAAGATGTAACTCTGTGAGATGAATTAACAGAACACAGAGCAGTTTCTCAGAAAGCTTCTTTCCAGTTTTGAACGGAAGATATTTCCTTTTTCACGATAGCCCTCTATGGGCTTCCAAATATCCCTTTGCCAATTCCACAAGAACAGCCTTAGCGAAAGGCTTCTTGAAGGGAAAGATGTAACTCTGTGAGATGAATTAACAGAACACAGAGCAGTTTCTCAGAAAGCTTCTTTCCAGTTTTGAACGGAAGATATTTCCTTTTTCAGCATAGCCCTCTATGGGCTTCAAAATATCCCTTTGCCAATTCCACAAGAACAGCCTTAGCGAAAGTCTTCTTGAAGGGAAAGATGTAACTCTGTGAGATGAATTAACAGAACACAGAGCAGTTTCTCAGAAAGCTTCTTTCCAGTTTTGAACGGAAGATATTTCCTTTTTCACCATAGCCCTCTATGGGCTTCGAAATATCCCTTTGCCAATTCCAAAAGAACAGTCTTAGCGAAAGGCTTCTTGAAGGGAAAGATGTAACTCTGTGAGATGAATTAACAGAACACAGAGCAGTTTCTCAGAAAGCTTCTTTCCAGTTTTGAACGGAAGATATTTCCTTTTTCACCATAGCACTCCAAGGGCTTCCAAATATCCCTTTGCCAATTCCACAAGAACAGCCTTAGCGAAAGGCTTCTTGAAGGGAAAGATGTAACTCTGTGAGATGAATTAACAGAACACAGAGCAGTTTCTCAGAAAGCTTCTTTCCAGTTTTGAACGGAAGATATTTCCTTTTTCACCATAGCCCTCTATGGGCTTCCAAATATCCCTTTGCCAATTCCACAAGAACAGCCTTAGCGAAAGGCTTCTTGAAGGGAAAGATGTAACTCTGTGAGATGAATTAACAGAACACAGAGCATTTTCTCAGAAAGCTTCTTTCCAGTTTTGAACCGAAAATATTTCATTTTTCACCATAGCCCTCTATGGGCTTCCAAATATCCCTATGAAAAATCCACAAGAACAGCCTTAGCGAAAGGCTTCTTGAAGGGAAAGATGTAACTCTGTGAGATGAATTAACAGAACACAGAGCAGTTTCTCAGAAAGCTTCTTTCCAGTTTTGAACGGAAGATATTTCCTTTTTCACCATTGCCCTCTATGGGCTTCCAAATATCCCTTTGCCAATTGCACAAGAACAGCCTTAGCGAAAGGCTTCTTGAAGGGAAAGATGTAACTCTGTGAGATGGATTAACAGAACACAGAGCAGTTTCTCAGAAAGCTTCTTTCCAGTTTTGAATGGAAGATATTTCCTTTTTCACCATAGCCCTCTATGGGCTTCCAAATATCCCTTTGCCAATTCCCCAAGAACAGCCTTAGCGAAAGGCTTCTTGAAGGGAAAGATGTAACTCTGTGAGATGAATTAACAGAACACAGAGCAGTTTCTCAGAAAGCTTCTTTCCAGTTTTGAACGGAAGATATTTCCTTTTGCATGATAGCCCTCTATGGGCTTCCAAATATCCCTTTGCCAATTCCACAAGAACAGCCTTAGCGAAAGGCTTCTTGAAGGGAAAGATGTAACTCTGTGAGATGAATTAACAGAACACAGAGCAGTTTCTCAGAAAGCTTCTTTCCAGTTTGGAACGGAAGATATTTCCTTTTTCACCATAGCCCTGTATGGGATTCCAAATATCCCTTTGCCAATTCCACAAGAACAGCCTTAGCGAAAGGCTTCTTGAAGGGAAAGATGTAACTCTGTGAGATGAATTAACAGAACACAGAGCAGTTTCTTAGAAAGCTTCTTTCCAGTTTTGAACGGAAGATATTTCCTTTTTCAGCATAGCCCTCTATGGGCTTCCAAATATCCCTTTGCCAATTCCCCAAGAACAGCCTTAGCGAAAGGCTTCTTGAAGGGAAAGATGTAACTCTGTGAGATGAATTAACAGAACACAGAGCAGTTTCTCAGAAAGCTTCTTTCCAGTTTTGAACGGAAGATATTTCCTTTTTCACCGTAGCACTGTATGGGCTTCCAAATATCCCTTTGCCAATTCCACAAGAACAGCCTAAGCGAAAGGCTTCTTGAAGGGAAAGATGTAACTCTGTGAGATGAATTTACAGAACACAGAGCAGTTTCTCAGAAAGCTTGTTTCCAGTTTTGAACGTAAGATATATCCTTTTTCACCATAGCCCTCTATGGGCTTCCAAATATCCCTTTGCCAATTCCACAAGAACAGCCTTAGCGAAAGGCTTCTTGAAGGGAAAGATGTAACTCTTTGAGATGAATTAACAGAACATAGAGCAGTTTCTCAGAAAGCTTCTTTCCAGTTTTGAACGGAAGATATTTCCTTTTTCACCATAGCCCTCTATGGGCTTCCAAATATCCCTTTGCCAGTTTCACAAGAACAGCCTTAGCGAAAGGCTTCTTGAAGGGAAAGATGTAACTCTGTGAGATGAATTAACAGAACACAGAGCAGTTTCTCAGAAAGCTTCTTTGCAGTTTTGAACGGAAGATATTTCCTTTTTCACCATAGCCCTCTATGGGCTTCCAAATATCCCTTTGCCAATTCCACAAGAACAGCCTTAGCGAAAGACTTCTTGAAGGGAAAGAAGTAACTCTGTGAGATGAATTAACAGAACACAGAGCAGTTTCTCAGAAAGCTTCTTTCCAGTTTGGAACGGAAGATATTTCCTTTTTCACCGTAGCCCTCTATGGGATTCCAAATATCCCTTTGCCAATTCCACAAGAACAGCCTTAGCGAAAGGCTTCTTGAAGGGAAAGATGTAACTCTGTGAGATGAATTAACAGAACACAGAGCAGTTTCTCAGAAAGCTTCTTTCCAGTTTTGAACGGAAGATATGTCCTTTTTCACCATAGCCCTCTATGGGCTTCCAAATATCCCTTTGCCAATTCCCCAAGAACAGCCTTAACGAAAGGCTTCTTGAAGGGAAAGATGTAACTCTGTGAGATGAATTAACAGAACACAGAGCAATTTCTCAGAAAGCTTCTTTACAGTTTTGAACGGAAGATATTTCCTTTTCCACCATAGCCCTCTATGGGCTTCCAAATATCCCTTTGCCTATTCCACAAGAACAGCCTTAGCGAAAGGCTTCTTGAAGGGAAAGATGTAACTCTGTGAGATGAATTAACAGAACACAGAGCAGTTTCTCAGAAAGCTTCTTTCCAGTTTTGAACGGAAGATATTTCCTTTTTCACCATAGTATTCCATTGGCTTCCAAATATCCCTTTGCCAATTCCACAAGAAAAGCCTTAGCGAAAGGCTTCTTGAAGGGAAAGATGTAACTCTGTGAGATGAATTAACAGAACACAGAGCAGTTTCTCAGAAAGCTTCTTTCCAGTTTTGAACGGAAGATATTTCCTTTTTCAGCATAGCCCTCTATGGGCTTCCAAATATCCCTTTGCCAATTCCACAAGAACAGCCTTAGCGAAAGGCTTCTTGAAGGGAAAGATGTAACTCTGTGAGATGAATCAACAGAACACAGAGCAGTTTCTCAGACAGCTTCTTTCCAGTTTTGAACGGAAGATATTTCCTTTTTCACCATAGCCCTCTATGGGCTTCCAAATATCCCTTTGCCAATTCCACAAGAACAGCCTTAGCGAAAGGCTTCTTGATGGGAAAGATGTAACTCTGTGAGATGAATTAACAGAACACAGAGCAGTTTCTCAGAAAGCTTCTTTCCAGTTTTGAACGGAAGATATTTCCTTTATCATGATAGCCCTCTATGGGCTTCCAAATATCCCTTTTCCAATTCCCCAAGAACAGCCTTAGCGAAAGGCTTGTTGAAGGGAAAGATGTAACTCTGTGAGATGAATTAACAGAACACAGAGCAGTTTCTCAGAAAGCTTCTTTCCAGTTTTCAACGGAAGATATTTACTTTTTCACAGTAGCCCTCTATGGGCTTCCAAATATCCCTTTGCCAATTCCACAAGAACAGCCTTAGCGAAAGACTTTTTGAAGGGAAAGATGTAACTCTGTGAGATGAATTAACAGAACACAGAACAGTTTCTCAGAAAGCTTGTTTCCAGTTTTGAACGGAAGGTATTTCCTTTTTCACCAGAGCCCTCTAGGGGTTCCAAATATCCCTTTGCCAATTCCACAAGAACAGCCTTAGCGAAAGGCTGCTTGAAGGGAAAGATGTAACTCTGTGGGATGAATTAACAGAACACAGAGCAGTTTCTCAGAAATCTTCTTTCCAGTTTTGAACGGAAGATATTTCCTTTTGCATGATAGCCCTCTATGGGCTTCCAAATATCCCTTTGCCAATTCCACAAGAACAGCCTTAGCGAAAGTTTTCTTGAAGGGAAAGATGTAACTCTGTGAGATGAATTAACAGAACACAGAGCAGTTTCTCAGAAAGCTTCTTTCCAGTTTTGAACGGAAGATATTTCCTTTTTCACCATAGCCCTCTATGGGGTTGGAAATATCTCTTTGCCAATTCCAAAAGAACAGCCTTAGCGAAAGGCTTCTTGAAGGGAAAGATGTAACTCTGTGAGATGAATTAACAGAACACAGAGCAGTTTCTCAGAAAGCTTCTTTCCAGTTTTGAACGGAAGATATTTCCTTTTTCACCGTAGCCCTGTATGGGCTTCCAAATATCCCTTTGCCAATTCCACAAGAACAGCCTTAGCGAAAGGCTTCTTGAAGGGAAAGATGTATCTCTGTGAGATGAATTAACAGAACACAGAGCAGTTTCTCAGAAAGCTTCTTTCCAGTTTGGAACGGAAGATATTTCCTTTTTCACCATAGCCCTGTATGGGATTCCAAATATCCCTTTGCCAATTCCACAAGAACAGCCTTAGCGAAAGGCTTCTTGAAGGGAAAGATGTAACTCTGTGAGATGAATTAACAGAACACAGAGCAGTTCCTTAGAATGCTTCTTTCCAGTTTTGAACGGAAGATATTTCCTTTTTCAGCATAGCCCTCTATGGGCTTCCAAATATCCCTTTGCCAATTCCCCAAGAACAGCCTTAGCGAAAGTCTTCTTGAAGGGAAAGATGTAACTCTGTGAGATGAATTAACAGAACACAGAGCAGTTTCTCAGAAAGCTTCTTTCCAGTTTTGAACGGAAGATATTTCCTTTTTCACCGTAGCCCTGTATGGGCTTCCAAATATCCCTTTGCCAATTCCACAAAAACAGCCTTAGCGAAAGGCTTCTTGAAGGGAAAGATGTAACTCTGTGAGATGAATTAACAGAACACAGAGCAGTTTCTCAGAAAGCTTCTTTCCAGTTTTGAACGGAAGATATTTCTTTTTTCACCATAGCCCTGTATGGGATTCCAAATATCCCTTTGACAATTCCACAAGAACAGCCTTAGCGAAAGGCTTCTTGAAGGGAAAGATATAACTCTGTGAGATGAATTAACAGAGCACAGAGCAGTTTCTTAGAAAGCTTCTATCCAGTTTTGAACGGAAGATATTTCCTTTTTCAGCATAGCCCTCTATGGGCTTCCAAATATCCCTTTGCCAATTCCCCAAGAACAGCCTTAGCGAAAGGCTTCTTGAAGGGAAAGATGTAACTCTGTGAGATGAATTAACAGAACACAGAGCAGTTTCTCAGAAAGGTTCTTTCTAGTTTTGAACGGAAGATATTTCCTTTTTCACGATAGCCCTCAATGTTCTTCCAAATATCCCTTTGCCAATTCCACAAGAACAGCCTTAGCGAAAGGCTTCTTGAAGGGAAAGATGTAACTCTGTGAGATGAATTAACAGAACACAGAGCAGTTTCTCAGAAAGCTTCTTTCCAGTTTTGAACGGAAGATATTTCCTTTTTCACCATAGCCCTCTATGGGCTTCCAAATATCCCTTTGCCAATTCCACAAGAACAGCCTTAGCAAAAGGCTTCTTGAAGGGAAAGATGTAACTCTGTGAGATGAATTAACAGAACACAGAGGAGTTTCTCTGAAAGCTTCGTTCCAGTTTTGAACGGAAGATATTTCCTTTTGCATGATAGCCCTCTATGGGCTTCCAAATATCCCTTTGCCAATTCCACAAGAACAGCCTTAGCGAACGACCTCTTGAAGGGAAAGATGTAACTCTGTGAGATGAATTAACAGAACACAGAGAAGTTTCTCAGAAAGCTTCTTTCCAGTTTTGAACGGAAGATATTTCCTTTTTCACCATAGCCCTCTATGGGCTTCCAAATATCCCTTTTCCAATTCCACAAGAACAGCCTTAGCGAAAGGCTTCTTGAAGGGAAAGATGTAACTCTGTGAGATGAATTAACAGAACACAGAGCAGTTTCTCAGAAAGCATCTTTCCAGTTTTGAACGGAAGATATTTCTTTTTCACCACAGCCCACTATGGGCTTCCAAATATCCCTTTGCCAATTCCACAAGAACAGCCTTAGCGAAAGGCTTCTTGAAGGGAAAGATGTAACTCTATGAGATGAATTAACAGAACACAGAGCAGTTTCTCAGAAAGCTTCTTTCCAGTTTTGAACGGAAGATATTTCCTTTTTCACCATAGCCCTCTATGGGCTTCCAAATATCCCTTTGCCAATTCCACAAGAACAGCCTAAGCGAAAGGCTTCTTGAAGGGAAAGATGTAACTCTGTGAGATGAATTTACAGAACACAGAGCAGTTTCTCAGAAAGCTTGTTTCCAGTTTTGAACGGAAGATATTTCCTTTTTCTCCATAGCCCTCTATGGGCTTCCAAATATCCCTTTTCCAATTCCCCAAGAACAGCCTTAGCGAAAGGCTTGTTGAAGGGAAAGATGTAACTCTGTGAGATGAATTAACAGAACACAGAGCAGTTTCTCAGAAAGCTTCTTTCCAGTTTTCAACGGAAGATATTTACTTTTTCACCGTAGCCCTCTATGGGCTTCCAAATATCCCTTTGCCAATTCCACAAGAACAGCCTTAGCGAAAGACTTTTTGAAGGGAAAGATGTAACTCTGTGAGATGAATTAACAGAACACAGAACAGTTTCTCAGAAAGCTTGTTTCCAGTTTTGAACGGAAGGTATTTCCTTTTTCACCAGAGCCCTCTAGGGGTTCCAAATATCCCTTTGCCAATTCCACAAGAACAGCCTTAGCGAAAGGCTGCTTGAAGGGAAAGATGTAACTCTGTGGGATGAATTAACAGAACACAGAGCAGTTTCTCAGAAATCTTCTTTCCAGTTTTGAACGGAAGATATTTCCTTTTGCATGATAGCCCTCTATGGGCTTCCAAATATCCCTTTGCCAATTCCACAAGAACAGCCTTAGCGAAAGTCTTCTTAAAGGGAAATATGTAACTCTGTGAGATGAATTAACAGAACACAGAGCAGTTTCTCAGAAAGCTTCTTTCCAGTTTTGAACGGAAGATATTTCCTTTTTCACCATAGCCCTCTATGGGGTTCGAAATATCTCTTTTTCCAATTCCAAAAGAACAGCCTTAGCGAAAGGCTTCTTGAAGGGAAAGATGTAACTCTGTGAGATGAATTAACAGAACACAGAGCAGTTTCTCAGAAAGCTTCTTTCCAGTTTTGAACGGAAGATATTTCCTTTTTCACCGTAGCCCTGTATGGGCTTCCAAATATCCCTTTGCCAATTCCACAAGAACAGCCTTAGCGAAAGGCTTCTTGAAGGGAAAGATGTATCTCTGTGAGATGAATTAACAGAACACAGAGCAGTTTCTCAGAAAGCTTCTTTCCAGTTTGGAACGGAAGATATTTCCTTTTTCACCATAGCCCTGTATGGGATTCCAAATATCCCTTTGCCAATTCCACAAGAACAGCCTTAGCGAAAGGCTTCTTGAAGGGAAAGATGTAACTCTGTGAGATGAATTAGCAGAACACAGAGCAGTTTCTTAGAATGCTTCTTTCCAGTTTTGAACGGAAGATATTTCCTTTTTCAGCATAGCCCTCTATGGGCTTCCAAATATCCCTTTGCCAATTCCCCAAGAACAGCCTTAGCGAAAGTCTTCTTGAAGGGAAAGATGTAACTCTGTGAGATGAATTAACAGAACACAGAGCAGTTTCTCAGAAAGCTTCTTTCCAGTTTTGAACGGAAGATATTTCCTTTTTCACCGTAGCCCTGTATGGGCTTCCAAATATCCCTTTGCCAATTCCACAAGAACAGCCTTAGCGAAAGGCTTCTTGAAGGGAAAGATGTAACTCTGTGAGATGAATTAACAGAACACAGAGCAGTTTCTCAGAAAGCTTCTTTCCAGTTTTGAGCGGAAGATATTTCCTTTTTCACCATAGCCCTGTATGGGATTCCAAATATCCCTTTGCCAATTCCACAAGAACAGCCTTAGCGAAAGGCTTCTTGAAGGGAAAGATGTAACTCTGTGAGATGAATTAACAGAGCATAGAGCAGTTTCTTAGAAAGCTTCTATCCATTTTTGAACGGAAGATATTTCCTTTTTCAGCATAGCCCTCTATGGGCTTCCAAATATCCCTTTGCCAATTCCCCAAGAACAGCCTTAGCGAAAGGCTTCTTGAAGGGAAAGATGTAACTCCGTGAGATGAATTAACAGAACACAGAGCAGTTTCTCAGAAAGGTTCTTTCTAGTTTTGAACGGAAGATATTTCCTTTTTCACGATAGCCCTCAATGTTCTTCCAAATATCCCTTTGCCAATTCCACAAGAACAGCCTTAGCGAAAGGCTTCTTGAAGGGAAAGATGTAACTCTGTGAGATGAATTAACAGAACACAGAGCAGTTTCTCAGAAAGCTTCTTTCCAGTTTTGAACGGAAGATATTTCCTTTTTCACCATAGCCCTCTATGGGCTTCCAAATATCCCTTTGCCAATTCCACAAGAACAGCCTTAGCAAAAGGCTTCTTGAAGGGAAAGATGTAACTCTGTGAGATGAATTAACAGAACACAGAGGAGTTTCTCTGAAAGCTTCGTTCCAGTTTTGAACGGAAGATATTTCCTTTTGCATGATAGCCCTCTATGGGCTTCCAAATATCCCTTTGCCAATTCCACAAGAACAGCCTTAGCGAACGACCTCTTGAAGGGAAAGATGTAACTCTGTGAGATGAATTAACAGAACACAGAGAAGTTTCTCAGAAAGCTTCTTTCCAGTTTTGAACGGAAGATATTTCCTTTTTCACCATAGCCCTCTATGGGCTTCCAAATATCCCTTTTCCAATTCCACAAGAACAGCCTTAGCGAAAGGCTTCTTGAAGGGAAAGATGTAACTCTGTGAGATGAATTAACAGAACACAGAGCAGTTTCTCAGAAAGCATCTTTCCAGTTTTGAACGGAAGATATTTCTTTTTCACCACAGCCCACTATGGGCTTCCAAATATCCCTTTGCCAATTCCACAAGAACAGCCTTAGCGAAAGGCTTCTTGAAGGGAAAGATGTAACTCTATGAGATGAATTAACAGAACACAGAGCAGTTTCTCAGAAAGCTTCTTTCCAGTTTTGAACGGAAGATATTTCCTTTTTCACCATAGCCCTCTATGGGCTTCCAAATATCCCTTTGCCAATTCCACAAGAACAGCCTAAGCGAAAGGCTTCTTGAAGGGAAAGATGTAACTCTGTGAGATGAATTTACAGAACACAGAGCAGTTTCTCAGAAAGCTTGTTTCCAGTTTTGAACGGAAGATATTTCCTTTTTCTCCATAGCCCTCTATGGGCTTCCAAATATCCCTTTTCCAATTCCCCAAGAACAGCCTTAGCGAAAGGCTTGTTGAAGGGAAAGATGTAACTCTGTGAGATGAATTAACAGAACACAGAGCAGTTTCTCAGAAAGCTTCTTTCCAGTTTTCAACGGAAGATATTTACTTTTTCACCGTAGCCCTCTATGGGCTTCCAAATATCCCTTTGCCAATTCCACAAGAACAGCCTTAGCGAAAGACTTTTTGAAGGGAAAGATGTAACTCTGTGAGATGAATTAACAGAACACAGAACAGTTTCTCAGAAAGCTTGTTTCCAGTTTTGAACGGAAGGTATTTCCTTTTTCACCAGAGCCCTCTAGGGGTTCCAAATATCCCTTTGCCAATTCCACAAGAACAGCCTTAGCGAAAGGCTGCTTGAAGGGAAAGATGTAACTCTGTGGGATGAATTAACAGAACACAGAGCAGTTTCTCAGAAATCTTCTTTCCAGTTTTGAACGGAAGATATTTCCTTTTGCATGATAGCCCTCTATGGGCTTCCAAATATCCCTTTGCCAATTCCACAAGAACAGCCTTAGCGAAAGTCTTCTTAAAGGGAAATATGTAACTCTGTGAGATGAATTAACAGAACACAGAGCAGTTTCTCAGAAAGCTTCTTTCCAGTTTTGAACGGAAGATATTTCCTTTTTCACCATAGCCCTCTATGGGGTTCGAAATATCTCTTTTTCCAATTCCAAAAGAACAGCCTTAGCGAAAGGCTTCTTGAAGGGAAAGATGTAACTCTGTGAGATGAATTAACAGAACACAGAGCAGTTTCTCAGAAAGCTTCTTTCCAGTTTTGAACGGAAGATATTTCCTTTTTCACCGTAGCCCTGTATGGGCTTCCAAATATCCCTTTGCCAATTCCACAAGAACAGCCTTAGCGAAAGGCTTCTTGAAGGGAAAGATGTATCTCTGTGAGATGAATTAACAGAACACAGAGCAGTTTCTCAGAAAGCTTCTTTCCAGTTTGGAACGGAAGATATTTCCTTTTTCACCATAGCCCTGTATGGGATTCCAAATATCCCTTTGCCAATTCCACAAGAACAGCCTTAGCGAAAGGCTTCTTGAAGGGAAAGATGTAACTCTGTGAGATGAATTAGCAGAACACAGAGCAGTTTCTTAGAATGCTTCTTTCCAGTTTTGAACGGAAGATATTTCCTTTTTCAGCATAGCCCTCTATGGGCTTCCAAATATCCCTTTGCCAATTCCCCAAGAACAGCCTTAGCGAAAGTCTTCTTGAAGGGAAAGATGTAACTCTGTGAGATGAATTAACAGAACACAGAGCAGTTTCTCAGAAAGCTTCTTTCCAGTTTTGAACGGAAGATATTTCCTTTTTCACCGTAGCCCTGTATGGGCTTCCAAATATCCCTTTGCCAATTCCACAAGAACAGCCTTAGCGAAAGGCTTCTTGAAGGGAAAGATGTAACTCTGTGAGATGAATTAACAGAACACAGAGCAGTTTCTCAGAAAGCTTCTTTCCAGTTTTGAGCGGAAGATATTTCCTTTTTCACCATAGCCCTGTATGGGATTCCAAATATCCCTTTGCCAATTCCACAAGAACAGCCTTAGCGAAAGGCTTCTTGAAGGGAAAGATGTAACTCTGTGAGATGAATTAACAGAGCATAGAGCAGTTTCTTAGAAAGCTTCTATCCATTTTTGAACGGAAGATATTTCCTTTTTCAGCATAGCCCTCTATGGGCTTCCAAATATCCCTTTGCCAATTCCCCAAGAACAGCCTTAGCGAAAGGCTTCTTGAAGGGAAAGATGTAACTCCGTGAGATGAATTAACAGAACACAGAGCAGTTTCTCAGAAAGGTTCTTTCCAGTTTTGAACGGAAGATATTTCCTTTTTCACGATAGCCCTCTATGGGCTTCCAAATATCCCTTTGCCAATTCCACAAGAACAGCCTTAGCGAAAGGCTTCTTGAAGGGAAAGATGTAACTCTGTGAGATGAATTAACAGAACACAGAGCAGTTTCTCAGAAAGCTTCTTTCCAGTTTTGAACGGAAGATATTTCCTTTTTCACCATAGCCCTCTATGGGCTTCCAAATATCCCTTTGCCAATTCCACAAGAACAGCCTTAGCAAAAGGCTTCTTGAAGGGAAAGATGTAACTCGGTGAGATGAATTAACAGAACACAGAGGAGTTTCTCTGAAAGCTTCGTTCCAGTTTTGAACGGAAGATATTTCCTTTTGCATGATAGCCCTCTATGGGCTTCCAAATATCCCTTTGCCAATTCCACAAGAACAGCCTTAGCGAACGACCTCTTGAAGGGAAAGATGTAACTCTGTGAGATGAATTAACAGAACACAGAGAAGTTTCTCAGAAAGCTTCTTTCCAGTTTTGAACGGAAGATATTTCCTTTTTCACCATAGCCCTCTATGGGCTTCCAAATATCCCTTTGCCAATTCCACAAGAACAGCCTTAGCGAAAGGCTTCTTGAAGGGAAAGATGTAACTCTGTGAGATGAATTAACAGAACACAGAGCAGTTTCTCAGAAAGCTTCTTTCCAGTTTTGAACGGAAGATATTTCCTTTTTCACCACAGCCCACTATGGGCTTCCAAATATCCCTTTGCCAATTCCACAAGAACAGCCTTAGCGAAAGGCTTCTTGAAGGGAAAGATGTAACTCTATGAGATGAATTAACAGAACACAGAGCAGTTTCTCAGAAAGCTTCTTTCCAGTTTTGAACGGAAGATATTTCCTTTTTCACCATAGCCCTCTATGGGCTTCCAAATATCCCTTTGCCAATTCCACAAGAACAGCCTAAGCGAAAGGCTTCTTGAAGGGAAAGATGTAACTCTGTGAGATGAATTTACAGAACACAGAGCAGTTTCTCAGAAAGCTTGTTTCCAGTTTTGAACGTAAGATATATCCTTTTTCACCATAGCCCTCTATGGGCTTCCAAATATCCATTTGCCAATTCCACAAGAACAGCCTTAGCGAAAGGCTTCTTGAAGGGAAAGATGTAACTCTTTGAGATGAATTAACAGAACATAGAGCAGTTTCTCAGAAAGCTTCTTTCCAGTTTTGAACGGAAGATATTTCCTTTTTCACCATAGCCCTCTATGGGCTTCCAAATATCCCTTTGCCAGTTCCACAAGAACAGCCTTAGCGAAAGGCTTCTTGAAGGGAAAGATGTAACTCTGTGAGATGAATTAACAGAACACACAGCAGTTTCTCAGAAAGCTTCTTTGCAGTTTTGAACGGAAGGTATTTCCTTTTTCACCATAGCCCTCTATGGGCTTCCAAATATCCCTTTGCCAATTCCACAAGAACAGCCTTAGCGAAAGGCTTCTTGAAGAGAAAGATGTAACTCTGTGAGATGAATTAACAGAACACAGAGCAGTTTCTCAGAAAGCTTCTTTCCAGTTTTGAACGGAAGATATTTCATTTTTCACCATAGCCCTCTATAGACTTCCAAATATCCCTATGAAAAATCCACAAGAACAGCCTTAGCGAAAGGCTTCTTGAAGGGAAAGATGTAACTCTGTGAGATGAATTAACAGAACACAGAGCAGTTTCTCAGAAAGCTTCTTTCCAGTTTGGAACGGAAGATATTTCCTTTTTCAGCATAGCCCTCTATGGGCTTCCAAATATCCCTTTGCCAATTCCACAAGAACAGCCTTAGCGAAAGGCTTCTTGAAGGGAAAGATGTAACTCTGTGAGATGAATCAACAGAACACAGAGCAGTTTCTCAGACAGCTTCTTTCCAGTTTTGAACGGAAGATATTTCCTTTTTCAATATAGCCCTCTATGGGCTTCCAAATATCCCTTTGCCAATTCCACAAGAACAGCCTTAGCGAAAGGCTTATTGAAGGGAAAGATGTAACTCTGTGAGATGAATTAACAGAACACAGAGCAGTTTCTCAGAAAGCTTCTTTCCAGTTTTGAACGGAAGATATTTCCTTTTTCACCATAGCCCTCTATGGGCTTCGAAATATCCCTTTGCCAATTCCAAAAGAACAGCCTTAGCGAAAGGCTTCTTGAAGGGAAAGATGTAACTCTGTGAGATGAATTAACAGAACACAGAGCAGTTTCTCAGAAAGCTTCTTTCCAGTTTTGAACGGAAGATATTTTCTTTTTCACCATAGCACTCCAAGGGCTTCCAAATATCCCTTTGCCAATTCCACAAGAACAGCCTTAGCGAAAGGCTTCTTGAAGGGAAAGATGTAACTCTGTGAGATGAATTAACAGAACACAGAGCAGTTTCTCAGAAAGCTTCTTTCCAGTTTTGAACGGAAGATATTTCCTTTTTCAACATAGCCCTCTATGGGCTTCCAAATATCCCTTTGCCAATTCCACAAGAACAGCCTTAGCGAAAGGCTTCTTGAAGGGAAAGATGTAACTCTGTGAGATGAATTATCAGAACACAGAGCAGTTTCTCAGAAAGCTTCTTTCCAGTTTTGAACGGAAGATATTTCCTTTTTCACCATAGCACTCTTTGGGCTTCCAAATATCCCTTTGCCAATTCCACAAGAACAGCCTTAGCGAAAGGCTTCTTGAAGGGAAAGATGTAACTCTATGAGATGAATTAACAGAACACAGAGAAGTTTCTCAGAAAGCTTCTTTCCAGTTTTGAACGGAAGATATTTCCTTTTTCACCATAGCCCTCTATGGGCTTCCAAATATCCCTTTGCCAATTCCACAAGAACAGCCTTAGCGAAAGGCTTCTTGAAGGGAAAGATGTAACTCTGTGAGATGAACTAACAGAACACAGAGCAGTTTCTCAGAAAGCTTCTTTCCAGTTTTGAACGGAAGATATTTCCTTTTTCACCATAGCCCTCTATGGGCTTCCAAATATCCCTTTGACAATTCCCCAAGAACAGCCTTAGCGAAAGGCTTCTTGAAGGGAAAGATGTAACTCTGTGAGATGAATTAACAGAACACAGAGCAGTTTCTCAGAAAGCTTCTTTCCAGTTTTGAACGGAAGATATTTCCTTTTTCACCATAGCCCTCTATTGGCTTCCACATATCCCTTTGCCAATTCCACAAGAACAACCTTAGCGAAAGGCTTCTTGAAGGGAAAGATGTAACTCTGTGAGATGAATTAACAGAACACAGAGCAGTTTCTCAGAAAGCTTCTTTCCAGTTTTGAACGGAAGATATTTCCTTTTCATCATAGCCCTCTATGGGCTTCCAAATATCCCTTTGCCAATTCCACAAGAACAGCCTTAGCGAAAGGCTTCTTGAAGGGAAAGATGTAACTCTGTGAGATGAATTAACAGAACATAGAACAGTTTCTCAGAAAGCTTCTTTCCAGTTTTGAACGGAATATATTTCCTTTTTCACCACAGCCCTCTATGGGCTTCCAAATATCCCTTTGCCAGTTCCACAAGAACAGCCTTAGCGAAAGGCTTCTTGAAGGGAAAGTTGTAACTCTCTGAGATGAATTATCAGAACACAGAGCAGTTTCTCAGAATGCTTCTTTCCAGTTTTGAACGGAAGATATTTCCTTTTTCAGCATAGCCCTCTATGGGCTTCCAAATATCCCTTTGCCAATTCCACAAGAACAGCCTTAGCGAAAGATTTCTTGAAGGGAAAGATGTAACTCTGTGAGATGAATTAACAGAACACAGAGCAGTTTCTCAGAAAGCTTCTTTCCAGTTTTGAACGGAAGATATTTCCTTTTTCACCATAGCCCTCTATGGGCTTCCAAATATCCCTTTGCCAATTCCACAAGAACAGCCTTAGCGAAAGACTTCTTGAAGGGAAAGATGTAACTCTGTGAGATGAATTAACAGAACACAGAGCAGTTTCTCAGAAAGCTTCTTTCCAGTTTTGAACGGAAGATATTTCCTTTTTCACCATAGCCCTCTATGGGCTTCCAAATATCCCGTTGCCAATTCCACAAGAACGGCCTTAGCGAAAGGCTTCTTGAAGGGAAAGATGTAACTCTGTGAGATGAATTAACAGAACACAGAACAGTTTCTCAGAAAGCTTGTTTCCAGTTTTGAACGGAAGGTATTTCCTTTTTCACCAGAGCCCTCTAGGGGTTCCAAATATCCCTTTGCCAATTCCACAAGAACAGCCTTAGCGAAAGGCTGCTTGAAGGGAAAGATGTAACTCTGTGGGATGAATTAACAGAACACAGAGCAGTTTCTCAGAAATCTTCTTTCCAGTTTTGAACGGAAGATATTTCCTTTTGCATGATAGCCCTCTAGGGGTTCCAAATATCCCTTTGCCAATTCCACAAGAACAGCCTTAGCGAAAGTCTTCTTGAAGGGAAAGATGTAACTCTGTGAGATGAATTAACAGAACACAGAGCAGTTTCTCAGAAAGCTTCTTTCCAGTTTTGAACGGAAGATATTTCCTTTTTCACCATAGCCCTCTATGGGGTTGGAAATATCTCTTTGCCAATTCCAAAAGAACAGCCTTAGCGAAAGGCTTCTTGAAGGGAAAGATGTAACTCTGTGAGATGAATTAACAGAACACAGAGCAGTTTCTCAGAAAGCTTCTTTCCAGTTTTGAACGGAAGATATTTCCTTTTTCACCGTAGCCCTGTATGGGCTTCCAAATATCCCTTTGCCTATTCCACAAGAACAGCCTTAGCGAAAGGCTTCTTGAAGGGAAAGATGTATCTCTGTGAGATGAATTAACAGAACACAGAGCAGTTTCTCAGAAAGCTTCTTTCCAGTTTTGAACGGAAGATATTTCCTTTATCATGATAGCCCTCTATGGGCTTCCAAATATCCCTTTGCCAATTCCCCAAGAACAGCCTTAGCGAAAGGCTTGTTGAAGGGAAAGATGTAACTCTGTGAGATGAATTAACAGAACACAGAGCAGTTTCTCAGAAAGCTTCTTTCCAGTTTTCAACGGAAGATATTTACTTTTTCACAGTAGCCCTCTATGGGCTTCCAAATATCCCTTTGCCAATTCCACAAGAACAGCCTTAGCGAAAGACTTTTTGAAGGGAAAGATGTAACTCTGTGAGATGAATTAACAGAACACAGAACAGTTTCTCAGAAAGCTTGTTTCCAGTTTTGAACGGAAGGTATTTCCTTTTTCACCAGAGCCCTCTAGGGGTTCCAAATATCCCTTTGCCAATTCCACAAGAACAGCCTTAGCGAAAGGCTGCTTGAAGGGAAAGATGTAACTCTGTGGGATGAATTAACAGAACACAGAGCAGTTTCTCAGAAATCTTCTTTCCAGTTTTGAACGGAAGATATTTCCTTTTGCATGATAGCCCTCTATGGGCTTCCAAATATCCCTTTGCCAATTCCACAAGAACAGCCTTAGCGAAAGTTTTCTTGAAGGGAAAGATGTAACTCTGTGAGATGAATTAACAGAACACAGAGCAGTTTCTCAGAAAGCTTCTTTCCAGTTTTGAACGGAAGATATTTCCTTTTTCACCATAGCCCTCTATGGGGTTGGAAATATCTCTTTGCCAATTCCAAAAGAACAGCCTTAGCGAAAGGCTTCTTGAAGGGAAAGATGTAACTCTGTGAGATGAATTAACAGAACACAGAGCAGTTTCTCAGAAAGCTTCTTTCCAGTTTTGAACGGAAGATATTTCCTTTTTCACCGTAGCCCTGTATGGGCTTCCAAATATCCCTTTGCCAATTCCACAAGAACAGCCTTAGCGAAAGGCTTCTTGAAGGGAAAGATGTATCTCTGTGAGATGAATTAACAGAACACAGAGCAGTTTCTCAGAAAGCTTCTTTCCAGTTTGGAACGGAAGATATTTCCTTTTTCACCATAGCCCTGTATGGGATTCCAAATATCCCTTTGCCAATTCCACAAGAACAGCCTTAGCGAAAGGCTTCTTAAAGGGAAAGATGTAACTCTGTGAGATGAATTAACAGAACACAGAGCAGTTCCTTAGAATGCTTCTTTCCAGTTTTGAACGGAAGTTATTTCCTTTTTCAGCATAGCCCTCTATGGGCTTCCAAATATCCCTTTGCCAATTCCCCAAGAACAGCCTTAGCGAAAGTCTTCTTGAAGGGAAAGATGTAACTCTGTGAGATGAATTAACAGAACACAGAGCAGTTTCTCAGAAAGCTTCTTTCCAGTTTTGAACGGAAGATATTTCCTTTTTCACCGTAGCCCTGTATGGGCTTCCAAATATCCCTTTGCCAATTCCACAAAAACAGCCTTAGCGAAAGGCTTCTTGAAGGGAAAGATGTAACTCTGTGAGATGAATTAACAGAACACAGAGCAGTTTCTCAGAAAGCTTCTTTCCAGTTTTGAACGGAAGATATTTCTTTTTTCACCATAGCCCTGTATGGGATTCCAAATATCCCTTTGACAATTCCACAAGAACAGCCTTAGCGAAAGGCTTCTTGAAGGGAAAGATATAACTCTGTGAGATGAATTAACAGAGCACAGAGCAGTTTCTTAGAAAGCTTCTATCCAGTTTTGAACGGAAGATATTTCCTTTTTCAGCATAGCCCTCTATGGGCTTCCAAATATCCCTTTGCCAATTCCCCAAGAACAGCCTTAGCGAAAGGCTTCTTGAAGGGAAAGATGTAACTCTGTGAGATGAATTAACAGAACACAGAGCAGTTTCTCAGAAAGGTTCTTTCTAGTTTTGAACGGAAGATATTTCCTTTTTCACGATAGCCCTCAATGTTCTTCCAAATATCCCTTTGCCAATTCCACAAGAACAGCCTTAGCGAAAGGCTTCTTGAAGGGAAAGATGTAACTCTGTGAGATGAATTAACAGAACACAGAGCAGTTTCTCAGAAAGCTTCTTTCCAGTTTTGAACGGAAGATATTTCCTTTTTCACCATAGCCCTCTATGGGCTTCCAAATATCCCTTTGCCAATTCCACAAGAACAGCCTTAGCAAAAGGCTTCTTGAAGGGAAAGATGTAACTCTGTGAGATGAATTAACAGAACACAGAGGAGTTTCTCTGAAAGCTTCGTTCCAGTTTTGAACGGAAGATATTTCCTTTTGCATGATAGCCCTCTATGGGCTTCCAAATATCCCTTTGCCAATTCCACAAGAACAGCCTTAGCGAACGACCTCTTGAAGGGAAAGATGTAACTCTGTGAGATGAATTAACAGAACACAGAGAAGTTTCTCAGAAAGCTTCTTTCCAGTTTTGAACGGAAGATATTTCCTTTTTCACCATAGCCCTCTATGGGCTTCCAAATATCCCTTTTCCAATTCCACAAGAACAGCCTTAGCGAAAGGCTTCTTGAAGGGAAAGATGTAACTCTGTGAGATGAATTAACAGAACACAGAGCAGTTTCTCAGAAAGCATCTTTCCAGTTTTGAACGGAAGATATTTCTTTTTCACCACAGCCCACTATGGGCTTCCAAATATCCCTTTGCCAATTCCACAAGAACAGCCTTAGCGAAAGGCTTCTTGAAGGGAAAGATGTAACTCTATGAGATGAATTAACAGAACACAGAGCAGTTTCTCAGAAAGCTTCTTTCCAGTTTTGAACGGAAGATATTTCCTTTTTCACCATAGCCCTCTATGGGCTTCCAAATATCCCTTTGCCAATTCCACAAGAACAGCCTAAGCGAAAGGCTTCTTGAAGGGAAAGATGTAACTCTGTGAGATGAATTTACAGAACACAGAGCAGTTTCCTAGAAAGCTTGTTTCCAGTTTTGAACGGAAGATATTTCCTTTTTCTCCATAGCCCTCTATGGGCTTCCAAATATCCCTTTTCCAATTCCCCAAGAACAGCCTTAGCGAAAGGCTTGTTGAAGGGAAAGATGTAACTCTGTGAGATGAATTAACAGAACACAGAGCAGTTTCTCAGAAAGCTTCTTTCCAGTTTTCAACGGAAGATATTTACTTTTTCACCGTAGCCCTCTATGGGCTTCCAAATATCCCTTTGCCAATTCCACAAGAACAGCCTTAGCGAAAGACTTTTTGAAGGGAAAGATGTAACTCTGTGAGATGAATTAACAGAACACAGAACAGTTTCTCAGAAAGCTTGTTTCCAGTTTTGAACGGAAGGTATTTCCTTTTTCACCAGAGCCCTCTAGGGGTTCCAAATATCCCTTTGCCAATTCCACAAGAACAGCCTTAGCGAAAGGCTGCTTGAAGGGAAAGATGTAACTCTGTGGGATGAATTAACAGAACACAGAGCAGTTTCTCAGAAATCTTCTTTCCAGTTTTGAACGGAAGATATTTCCTTTTGCATGATAGCCCTCTATGGGCTTCCAAATATCCCTTTGCCAATTCCACAAGAACAGCCTTAGCGAAAGTCTTCTTAAAGGGAAATATGTAACTCTGTGAGATGAATTAACAGAACACAGAGCAGTTTCTCAGAAAGCTTCTTTCCAGTTTTGAACGGAAGATATTTCCTTTTTCACCATAGCCCTCTATGGGGTTCGAAATATCTCTTTTTCCAATTCCAAAAGAACAGCCTTAGCGAAAGGCTTCTTGAAGGGAAAGATGTAACTCTGTGAGATGAATTAACAGAACACAGAGCAGTTTCTCAGAAAGCTTCTTTCCAGTTTTGAACGGAAGATATTTCCTTTTTCACCGTAGCCCTGTATGGGCTTCCAAATATCCCTTTGCCAATTCCACAAGAACAGCCTTAGCGAAAGGCTTCTTGAAGGGAAAGATGTATCTCTGTGAGATGAATTAACAGAACACAGAGCAGTTTCTCAGAAAGCTTCTTTCCAGTTTGGAACGGAAGATATTTCCTTTTTCACCATAGCCCTGTATGGGATTCCAAATATCCCTTTGCCAATTCCACAAGAACAGCCTTAGCGAAAGGCTTCTTGAAGGGAAAGATGTAACTCTGTGAGATGAATTAGCAGAACACAGAGCAGTTTCTTAGAATGCTTCTTTCCAGTTTTGAACGGAAGATATTTCCTTTTTCAGCATAGCCCTCTATGGGCTTCCAAATATCCCTTTGCCAATTCCCCAAGAACAGCCTTAGCGAAAGTCTTCTTGAAGGGAAAGATGTAACTCTGTGAGATGAATTAACAGAACACAGAGCAGTTTCTCAGAAAGCTTCTTTCCAGTTTTGAACGGAAGATATTTCCTTTTTCACCGTAGCCCTGTATGGGCTTCCAAATATCCCTTTGCCAATTCCACAAGAACAGCCTTAGCGAAAGGCTTCTTGAAGGGAAAGATGTAACTCTGTGAGATGAATTAACAGAACACAGAGCAGTTTCTCAGAAAGCTTCTTTCCAGTTTTGAGCGGAAGATATTTCCTTTTTCACCATAGCCCTGTATGGGATTCCAAATATCCCTTTGCCAATTCCACAAGAACAGCCTTAGCGAAAGGCTTCTTGAAGGGAAAGATGTAACTCTGTGAGATGAATTAACAGAGCATAGAGCAGTTTCTTAGAAAGCTTCTATCCATTTTTGAACGGAAGATATTTCCTTTTTCAGCATAGCCCTCTATGGGCTTCCAAATATCCCTTTGCCAATTCCCCAAGAACAGCCTTAGCGAAAGGCTTCTTGAAGGGAAAGATGTAACTCCGTGAGATGAATTAACAGAACACAGAGCAGTTTCTCAGAAAGGTTCTTTCCAGTTTTGAACGGAAGATATTTCCTTTTTCACGATAGCCCTCTATGGGCTTCCAAATATCCCTTTGCCAATTCCACAAGAACAGCCTTAGCGAAAGGCTTCTTGAAGGGAAAGATGTAACTCTGTGAGATGAATTAACAGAACACAGAGCAGTTTCTCAGAAAGCTTCTTTCCAGTTTTGAACGGAAGATATTTCCTTTTTCACCATAGCCCTCTATGGGCTTCCAAATATCCCTTTGCCAATTCCACAAGAACAGCCTTAGCAAAAGGCTTCTTGAAGGGAAAGATGTAACTCGGTGAGATGAATTAACAGAACACAGAGGAGTTTCTCTGAAAGCTTCGTTCCAGTTTTGAACGGAAGATATTTCCTTTTGCATGATAGCCCTCTATGGGCTTCCAAATATCCCTTTGCCAATTCCACAAGAACAGCCTTAGCGAACGACCTCTTGAAGGGAAAGATGTAACTCTGTGAGATGAATTAACAGAACACAGAGAAGTTTCTCAGAAAGCTTCTTTCCAGTTTTGAACGGAAGATATTTCCTTTTTCACCATAGCCCTCTATGGGCTTCCAAATATCCCTTTGCCAATTCCACAAGAACAGCCTTAGCGAAAGGCTTCTTGAAGGGAAAGATGTAACTCTGTGAGATGAATTAACAGAACACAGAGCAGTTTCTCAGAAAGCTTCTTTCCAGTTTTGAACGGAAGATATTTCCTTTTTCACCACAGCCCACTATGGGCTTCCAAATATCCCTTTGCCAATTCCACAAGAACAGCCTTAGCGAAAGGCTTCTTGAAGGGAAAGATGTAACTCTATGAGATGAATTAACAGAACACAGAGCAGTTTCTCAGAAAGCTTCTTTCCAGTTTTGAACGGAAGATATTTCCTTTTTCACCATAGCCCTCTATGGGCTTCCAAATATCCCTTTGCCAATTCCACAAGAACAGCCTAAGCGAAAGGCTTCTTGAAGGGAAAGATGTAACTCTGTGAGATGAATTTACAGAACACAGAGCAGTTTCTCAGAAAGCTTGTTTCCAGTTTTGAACGTAAGATATATCCTTTTTCACCATAGCCCTCTATGGGCTTCCAAATATCCATTTGCCAATTCCACAAGAACAGCCTTAGCGAAAGGCTTCTTGAAGGGAAAGATGTAACTCTTTGAGATGAATTAACAGAACATAGAGCAGTTTCTCAGAAAGCTTCTTACCAGTTTTGAACGGAAGATATTTCCTTTTTCACCATAGCCCTCTATGGGCTTCCAAATATCCCTTTGCCAGTTCCACAAGAACAGCCTTAGCGAAAGGCTTCTTGAAGGGAAAGATGTAACTCTGTGAGATGAATTAACAGAACACACAGCAGTTTCTCAGAAAGCTTCTTTGCAGTTTTGAACGGAAGGTATTTCCTTTTTCACCATAGCCCTCTATGGGCTTCCAAATATCCCTTTGCCAATTCCACAAGAACAGCCTTAGCGAAAGGCTTCTTGAAGAGAAAGATGTAACTCTGTGAGATGAATTAACAGAACACAGAGCAGTTTCTCAGAAAGCTTCTTTCCAGTTTTGAACGGAAGATATTTCATTTTTCACCATAGCCCTCTATAGACTTCCAAATATCCCTATGAAAAATCCACAAGAACAGCCTTAGCGAAAGGCTTCTTGAAGGGAAAGATGTAACTCTGTGAGATGAATTAACAGAACACAGAGCAGTTTCTCAGAAAGCTTCTTTCCAGTTTGGAACGGAAGATATTTCCTTTTTCAGCATAGCCCTCTATGGGCTTCCAAATATCCCTTTGCCAATTCCACAAGAACAGCCTTAGCGAAAGGCTTCTTGAAGGGAAAGATGTAACTCTGTGAGATGAATCAACAGAACACAGAGCAGTTTCTCAGACAGCTTCTTTCCAGTTTTGAACGGAAGATATTTCCTTTTTCAATATAGCCCTCTATGGGCTTCCAAATATCCCTTTGCCAATTCCACAAGAACAGCCTTAGCGAAAGGCTTATTGAAGGGAAAGATGTAACTCTGTGAGATGAATTAACAGAACACAGAGCAGTTTCTCAGAAAGCTTCTTTCCAGTTTTGAACGGAAGATATTTCCTTTTTCACCATTGCCCTCTATGGGCTTCCAAATATCCCTTTGCCAATTCCACAAGAACAGCCTTAGCGAAAGGCTTCTTGATGGGAAAGATGTAACTCTGTGAGATGAATTAACAGAACACAGAGCAGTTTCTCAGAAAGCTTCTTTCCAGTTTTGAACGGAAGATATTTCCTTTATCACGATAGCCCTCTATGGGCTTCCAAATATCCCTTTTCCAATTCCCCAAGAACAGCCTTAGCGAAAGGCTTGTTGAAGGGAAAGATGTAACTCTGTGAGATGAATTAACAGAACACAGAGCAGTTTCTCAGAAAGCTTCTTTCCAGTTTTCAACGGAAGATATTTACTTTTTCACCGTAGCCCTCTATGGGCTTCCAAATATCCCTTTGCCAATTCCACAAGAACAGCCTTAGCGAAAGACTTTTTGAAGGGAAAGATGTAACTCTGTGAGATGAATTAACAGAACACAGAACAGTTTCTCAGAAAGCTTGTTTCCAGTTTTGAACGGAAGGTATTTCCTTTTTCACCAGAGCCCTCTAGGGGTTCCAAATATCCCTTTGCCAATTCCACAAGAACAGCCTTAGCGAAAGGCTGCTTGAAGGGAAAGATGTAACTCTGTGAGATGAATTAACAGAACACAGAGCAGTTTCTCAGAAAGCTTCTTTCCAGTTTTGAACGGAAGATATTTCCTTTTTCACCATAGCCCTCTATGGGCTTCGAAATATCCCTTTGCCAATTCCAAAAGAACAGCCTTAGCGAAAGGCTTCTTGAAGGGAAAGATGTAACTCTGTGAGATGAATTAACAGAACACAGAGCAGTTTCTCAGAAAGCTTCTTTCCAGTTTTGAACGGAAGATATTTTCTTTTTCACCATAGCACTCCAAGGGCTTCCAAATATCCCTTTGCCAATTCCACAAGAACAGCCTTAGCGAAAGGCTTCTTGAAGGGAAAGATGTAACTCTGTGAGATGAATTAACAGAACACAGAGCAGTTTCTCAGAAAGCTTCTTTCCAGTTTTGAACGGAAGATATTTCCTTTTTCAACATAGCCCTCTATGGGCTTCCAAATATCCCTTTGCCAATTCCACAAGAACAGCCTTAGCGAAAGGCTTCTTGAAGGGAAAGATGTAACTCTGTGAGATGAATTATCAGAACACAGAGCAGTTTCTCAGAAAGCTTCTTTCCAGTTTTGAACGGAAGATATTTCCTTTTTCACCATAGCACTCTTTGGGCTTCCAAATATCCCTTTGCCAATTCCACAAGAACAGCCTTAGCGAAAGGCTTCTTGAAGGGAAAGATGTAACTCTATGAGATGAATTAACAGAACACAGAGAAGTTTCTCAGAAAGCTTCTTTCCAGTTTTGAACGGAAGATATTTCCTTTTTCACCATAGCCCTCTATGGGCTTCCAAATATCCCTTTGCCAATTCCACAAGAACAGCCTTAGCGAAAGGCTTCTTGAAGGGAAAGATGTAACTCTGTGAGATGAACTAACAGAACACAGAGCAGTTTCTCAGAAAGCTTCTTTCCAGTTTTGAACGGAAGATATTTCCTTTTTCACCATAGCCCTCTATGGGCTTCCAAATATCCCTTTGACAATTCCCCAAGAACAGCCTTAGCGAAAGGCTTCTTGAAGGGAAAGATGTAACTCTGTGAGATGAATTAACAGAACACAGAGCAGTTTCTCAGAAAGCTTCTTTCCAGTTTTGAACGGAAGATATTTCCTTTTTCACCATAGCCCTCTATTGGCTTCCACATATCCCTTTGCCAATTCCACAAGAACAACCTTAGCGAAAGGCTTCTTGAAGGGAAAGATGTAACTCTGTGAGATGAATTAACAGAACACAGAGCAGTTTCTCAGAAAGCTTCTTTCCAGTTTTGAACGGAAGATATTTCCTTTTCATCATAGCCCTCTATGGGCTTCCAAATATCCCTTTGCCAATTCCACAAGAACAGCCTTAGCGAAAGGCTTCTTGAAGGGAAAGATGTAACTCTGTGAGATGAATTAACAGAACATAGAACAGTTTCTCAGAAAGCTTCTTTCCAGTTTTGAACGGAATATATTTCCTTTTTCACCACAGCCCTCTATGGGCTTCCAAATATCCCTTTGCCAGTTCCACAAGAACAGCCTTAGCGAAAGGCTTCTTGAAGGGAAAGTTGTAACTCTCTGAGATGAATTATCAGAACACAGAGCAGTTTCTCAGAATGCTTCTTTCCAGTTTTGAACGGAAGATATTTCCTTTTTCAGCATAGCCCTCTATGGGCTTCCAAATATCCCTTTGCCAATTCCACAAGAACAGCCTTAGCGAAAGATTTCTTGAAGGGAAAGATGTAACTCTGTGAGATGAATTAACAGAACACAGAGCAGTTTCTCAGAAAGCTTCTTTCCAGTTTTGAACGGAAGATATTTCCTTTTTCACCATAGCCCTCTATGGGCTTCCAAATATCCCTTTGCCAATTCCACAAGAACAGCCTTAGCGAAAGACTTCTTGAAGGGAAAGATGTAACTCTGTGGGATGAATTAACAGAACACAGAGCAGTTTCTCAGAAATCTTCTTTCCAGTTTTGAACGGAAGATATTTCCTTTTGCATGATAGCCCTCTAGGGGTTCCAAATATCCCTTTGCCAATTCCACAAGAACAGCCTTAGCGAAAGTCTTCTTGAAGGGAAAGATGTAACTCTGTGAGATGAATTAACAGAACACAGAGCAGTTTCTCAGAAAGCTTCTTTCCAGTTTTGAACGGAAGATATTTCCTTTTTCACCATAGCCCTCTATGGGGTTGGAAATATCTCTTTGCCAATTCCAAAAGAACAGCCTTAGCGAAAGGCTTCTTGAAGGGAAAGATGTAACTCTGTGAGATGAATTAACAGAACACAGAGCAGTTTCTCAGAAAGCTTCTTTCCAGTTTTGAACGGAAGATATTTCCTTTTTCACCGTAGCCCTGTATGGGCTTCCAAATATCCCTTTGCCTATTCCACAAGAACAGCCTTAGCGAAAGGCTTCTTGAAGGGAAAGATGTATCTCTGTGAGATGAATTAACAGAACACAGAGCAGTTTCTCAGAAAGCTTCTTTCCAGTTTTGAACGGAAGATATTTCCTTTTTCAGCATAGCCCTCTATGGGCTTCCAAATATCCCTTTGCCAATTCCCCAAGAACAGCCTTAGCGAAAGTCTTCTTGAAGGGAAAGATGTAACTCTGTGAGATGAATTAACAGAACACAGAGCAGTTTCTCAGAAAGCTTCTTTCCAGTTTTGAACGGAAGATATTTCCTTTTTCACCGTAGCCCTGTATGGGCTTCCAAATATCCCTTTGCCAATTCCACAAAAACAGCCTTAGCGAAAGGCTTCTTGAAGGGAAAGATGTAACTCTGTGAGATGAATTAACAGAACACAGAGCAGTTTCTCAGAAAGCTTCTTTCCAGTTTTGAACGGAAGATATTTCCTTTTTCACCATAGCCCTGTATGGGATTCCAAATATCCCTTTGACAATTCCACAAGAACAGCCTTAGCGAAAGGCTTCTTGAAGGGAAAGATGTAACTCTGTGAGATGAATTAACAGAGCACAGAGCAGTTTCTTAGAAAGCTTCTATCCAGTTTTGAACGGAAGATATTTCCTTTTTCAGCATAGCCCTCTATGGGCTTCCAAATATCCCTTTGCCAATTCCCCAAGAACAGCCTTAGCGAAAGGCTTCTTGAAGGGAAAGATGTAACTCTGTGAGATGAATTAACAGAACACAGAGCAGTTTCTCAGAAAGGTTCTTTCCAGTTTTGAACGGAAGATATTTCCTTTTTCACGATAGCCCTCTATGGGCTTCCAAATATCCCTTTGCCAATTCCACAAGAACAGCCTTAGCGAAAGGCTTCTTGAAGGGAAAGATGTAACTCTGTGAGATGAATTAACAGAACACAGAGCAGTTTCTCAGAAAGCTTCTTTCCAGTTTTGAACGGAAGATATTTCCTTTTTCACCATAGCCCTCTATGGGCTTCCAAATATCCCTTTGCCAATTCCACAAGAACAGCCTTAGCAAAAGGCTTCTTGAAGGGAAAGATGTAACTCTGTGAGATGAATTAACAGAACACAGAGGAGTTTCTCTGAAAGCTTCGTTCCAGTTTTGAACGGAAGATATTTCCTTTTGCATGATAGCCCTCTATGGGCTTCCAAATATCCCTTTGCCAATTCCACAAGAACAGCCTTAGCGAACGACCTCTTGAAGGGAAAGATGTAACTCTGTGAGATGAATTAACAGAACACAGAGAAGTTTCTCAGAAAGCTTCTTTCCAGTTTTGAACGGAAGATATTTCCTTTTTCACCATAGCCCTCTATGGGCTTCCAAATATCCCTTTTCCAATTCCACAAGAACAGCCTTAGCGAAAGGCTTCTTGAAGGGAAAGATGTAACTCTGTGAGATGAATTAACAGAACACAGAGCAGTTTCTCAGAAAGCATCTTTCCAGTTTTGAACGGAAGATATTTCTTTTTCACCACAGCCCACTATGGGCTTCCAAATATCCCTTTGCCAATTCCACAAGAACAGCCTTAGCGAAAGGCTTCTTGAAGGGAAAGATGTAACTCTATGAGATGAATTAACAGAACACAGAGCAGTTTCTCAGAAAGCTTCTTTCCAGTTTTGAACGGAAGATATTTCCTTTTTCACCATAGCCCTCTATGGGCTTCCAAATATCCCTTTGCCAATTCCACAAGAACAGCATAAGCGAAAGGCTTCTTGAAGGGAAAGATGTAACTCTGTGAGATGAATTTACAGAACACAGAGCAGTTTCTCAGAAAGCTTGTTTCCAGTTTTGAACGGAAGATATTTCCTTTTTCTCCATAGCCCTCTATGGGCTTCCAAATATCCCTTTTCCAATTCCCCAAGAACAGCCTTAGCGAAAGGCTTGTTGAAGGGAAAGATGTAACTCTGTGAGGTGAATTAACAGAACACAGAGCAGTTTCTCAGAAAGCTTCTTTCCAGTTTTCAACGGAAGATATTTACTTTTTCACCGTAGCCCTCTATGGGCTTCCAAATATCCCTTTGCCAATTCCACAAGAACAGCCTTAGCGAAAGACTTTTTGAAGGGAAAGATGTAACTCTGTGAGATGAATTAACAGAACACAGAACAGTTTCTCAGAAAGCTTGTTTCCAGTTTTGAACGGAAGGTATTTCCTTTTTCACCAGAGCCCTCTAGGGGTTCCAAATATCCCTTTTCCAATTCCACAAGAACAGCCTTAGCGAAAGGCTTCTTGAAGGGAAAGATGTAACTCTGTGAGATGAATTAACAGAACACAGAGCAGTTTCTCAGAAAGCTTCTTTCCAGTTTTGAACGGAAGATATTTCCTTTTTCACCGTAGCCCTGTATGGGCTTCAAATATCCCTTTGCCAATTCCACAAGAACAGCCTTAGCGAAAGGCTTCTTGAAGGGAAAGATGTATCTCTGTGAGATGAATTAACAGAACACAGAGCAGTTTCTCAGAAAGCTTCTTTCCAGTTTGGAACGGAAGATATTTCCTTTTTCACCATAGCCCTGTATGGGATTCCAAATATCCCTTTGCCAATTCCACAAGAACAGCCTTAGCGAAAGGCTTCTTGAAGGGAAAGATGTAACTCTGTGAGATGAATTAACAGAACACAGAGCAGTTTCTTAGAATGCTTCTTTCCAGTTTTGAACGGAAGATATTTCCTTTTTCAGCATAGCCCTCTATGGGCTTCCAAATATCCCTTTGCCAATTCCCCAAGAACAGCCTTAGCGAAAGTCTTCTTGAAGGGAAAGATGTAACTCTGTGAGATGAATTAACAGAACACAGAGCAGTTTCTCAGAAAGCTTCTTTCCAGTTTTGAACGGAAGATATTTCCTTTTTCACCGTAGCCCTGTATGGGCTTCCAAATATCCCTTTGCCAATTCCACAAGAACAGCCTTAGCGAAAGGCTTCTTGAAGGGAAAGATGTAACTCTGTGAGATGAATTAACAGAACACAGAGCAGTTTCTCAGAAAGCTTCTTTCCAGTTTTGAGCGGAAGATATTTCCTTTTTCACCATAGCCCTGTATGGGATTCCAAATATCCCTTTGCCAATTCCACAAGAACAGCCTTAGCGAAAGGCTTCTTGAAGGGAAAGATGTAACTCTGTGAGATGAATTAACAGAGCATAGAGCAGTTTCTTAGAAAGCTTCTATCCATTTTTGAACGGAAGATATTTCCTTTTTCAGCATAGCCCTCTATGGGCTTCCAAATATCCCTTTGCCAATTCCCCAAGAACAGCCTTAGCGAAAGGCTTCTTGAAGGGAAAGATGTAACTCCGTGAGATGAATTAACAGAACACAGAGCAGTTTCTCAGAAAGGTTCTTTCCAGTTTTGAACGGAAGATATTTCCTTTTTCACGATAGCCCTCTATGGGCTTCCAAATATCCCTTTGCCAATTCCACAAGAACAGCCTTAGCGAAAGGCTTCTTGAAGGGAAAGATGTAACTCTGTGAGATGAATTAACAGAACACAGAGCAGTTTCTCAGAAAGCTTCTTTCCAGTTTTGAACGGAAGATATTTCCTTTTTCACCATAGCCCTCTATGGGCTTCCAAATATCCCTTTGCCAATTCCACAAGAACAGCCTTAGCAAAAGGCTTCTTGAAGGGAAAGATGTAACTCTGTGAGATGAATTAACAGAACACAGAGGAGTTTCTCTGAAAGCTTCGTTCCAGTTTTGAACGGAAGATATTTCCTTTTGCATGATAGCCCTCTATGGGCTTCCAAATATCCCTTTGCCAATTCCACAAGAACAGCCTTAGCGAACGACCTCTTGAAGGGAAAGATGTAACTCTGTGAGATGAATTAACAGAACACAGAGAAGTTTCTCAGAAAGCTTCTTTCCAGTTTTGAACGGAAGATATTTCCTTTTTCACCATAGCCCTCTATGGGCTTCCAAATATCCCTTTGCCAATTCCACAAGAACAGCCTTAGCGAAAGGCTTCTTGAAGGGAAAGATGTAACTCTGTGAGATGAATTAACAGAACACAGAGCAGTTTCTCAGAAAGCTTCTTTCCAGTTTTGAACGGAAGATATTTCCTTTTTCACCACAGCCCACTATGGGCTTCCAAATATCCCTTTGCCAATTCCACAAGAACAGCCTTAGCGAAAGGCTTCTTGAAGGGAAAGATGTAACTCTATGAGATGAATTAACAGAACACAGAGCAGTTTCTCAGAAAGCTTCTTTCCAGTTTTGAACGGAAGATATTTCCTTTTTCACCATAGCCCTCTATGGGCTTCCAAATATCCCTTTGCCAATTCCACAAGAACAGCCTAAGCGAAAGGCTTCTTGAAGGGAAAGATGTAACTCTGTGAGATGAATTTACAGAACACAGAGCAGTTTCTCAGAAAGCTTGTTTCCAGTTTTGAACGTAAGATATATCCTTTTTCACCATAGCCCTCTATGGGCTTCCAAATATCCATTTGCCAATTCCACAAGAACAGCCTTAGCGAAAGGCTTCTTGAAGGGAAAGATGTAACTCTTTGAGATGAATTAACAGAACATAGAGCAGTTTCTCAGAAAGCTTCTTTCCAGTTTTGAACGGAAGATATTTCCTTTTTCACCATAGCCCTCTATGGGCTTCCAAATATCCCTTTGCCAGTTCCACAAGAACAGCCTTAGCGAAAGGCTTCTTGAAGGGAAAGATGTAACTCTGTGAGATGAATTAACAGAACACAGAGCAGTTTCTCAGAAAGCTTCTTTGCAGTTTTGAACGGAAGGTATTTCCTTTTTCACCATAGCCCTCTATGGGCTTCCAAATATCCCTTTGCCAATTCCACAAGAACAGCCTTAGCGAAAGGCTTCTTGAAGAGAAAGATGTAACTCTGTGAGATGAATTAACAGAACACAGAGCAGTTTCTCAGAAAGCTTCTTTCCAGTTTTGAACGGAAGATATTTCATTTTTCACCATAGCCCTCTATAGACTTCCAAATATCCCTATGAAAAATCCACAAGAACAGCCTTAGCGAAAGGCTTCTTGAAGGGAAAGATGTAACTCTGTGAGATGAATTAACAGAACACAGAGCAGTTTCTCAGAAAGCTTCTTTCCAGTTTGGAACGGAAGATATTTCCTTTTTCAGCATAGCCCTCTATGGGCTTCCAAATATCCCTTTGCCAATTCCACAAGAACAGCCTTAGCGAAAGGCTTCTTGAAGGGAAAGATGTAACTCTGTGAGATGAATCAACAGAACACAGAGCAGTTTCTCAGACAGCTTCTTTCCAGTTTTGAACGGAAGATATTTCCTTTTTCAATATAGCCCTCTATGGGCTTCCAAATATCCCTTTGCCAATTCCACAAGAACAGCCTTAGCGAAAGGCTTATTGAAGGGAAAGATGTAACTCTGTGAGATGAATTAACAGAACACAGAGCAGTTTCTCAGAAAGCTTCTTTCCAGTTTTGAACGGAAGATATTTCCTTTTTCACCATTGCCCTCTATGGGCTTCCAAACATCCCTTTGCCAATTCCACAAGAACAGCCTTAGCGAAAGGCTTCTTGATGGGAAAGATGTAACTCTGTGAGATGAATTAACAGAACACAGAGCAGTTTCTCAGAAAGCTTCTTTCCAGTTTTGAACGGAAGATATTTCCTTTATCACGATAGCCCTCTATGGGCTTCCAAATATCCCTTTTCCAATTCCCCAAGAACAGCCTTAGCGAAAGGCTTGTTGAAGGGAAAGATGTAACTCTGTGAGATGAATTAACAGAACACAGAGCAGTTTCTCAGAAAGCTTCTTTCCAGTTTTCAACGGAAGATATTTACTTTTTCACCGTAGCCCTCTATGGGCTTCCAAATATCCCTTTGCCAATTCCACAAGAACAGCCTTAGCGAAAGACTTTTTGAAGGGAAAGATGTAACTCTGTGAGATGAATTAACAGAACACAGAACAGTTTCTCAGAAAGCTTGTTTCCAGTTTTGAACGGAAGGTATTTCCTTTTTCACCAGAGCCCTCTAGGGGTTCCAAATATCCCTTTGCCAATTCCACAAGAACAGCCTTAGCGAAAGGCTGCTTGAAGGGAAAGATGTAACTCTGTGAGATGAATTAACAGAACACAGAGCAGTTTCTCAGAAAGCTTCTTTCCAGTTTTGAACGGAAGATATTTCCTTTTTCACCATAGCCCTCTATGGGCTTCGAAATATCCCTTTGCCAATTCCAAAAGAACAGCCTTAGCGAAAGGCTTCTTGAAGGGAAAGATGTAACTCTGTGAGATGAATTAACAGAACACAGAGCAGTTTCTCAGAAAGCTTCTTTCCAGTTTTGAACGGAAGATATTTCCTTTTTCACCATAGCACTCCAAGGGCTTCCAAATATCCCTTTGCCAATTCCACAAGAACAGCCTTAGCGAAAGGCTTCTTGAAGGGAAAGATGTAACTCTGTGAGATGAATTAACAGAACACAGAGCAGTTTCTCAGAAAGCTTCTTTCCAGTTTTGAACGGAAGATATTTCCTTTTTCACCATAGCCCTCTATGGGCTTCCAAATATCCCTTTGCCAATTCCACAAGAACAGCCTTAGCGAAAGGCTTCTTGAAGGGAAAGATGTAACTCTGTGAGATGAATTATCAGAACACAGAGCAGTTTCTCAGAAAGCTTCTTTCCAGTTTTGAACGGAAGATATTTCCTTTTTCACCATAGCACTCTTTGGGCTTCCAAATATCCCTTTGCCAATTCCACAAGAACAGCCTTAGCGAAAGGCTTCTTGAAGGGAAAGATGTAACTCTATGAGATGAATTAACAGAACACAGAGAAGTTTCTCAGAAAGCTTCTTTCCAGTTTTGAACGGAAGATATTTCCTTTTTCACCATAGCCCTCTATGGGCTTCCAAATATCCCTTTGCCAATTCCACAAGAACAGCCTTAGCGAAAGGCTTCTTGAAGGGAAAGATGTAACTCTGTGAGATGAACTAACAGAACACAGAGCAGTTTCTCAGAAAGCTTCTTTCCAGTTTTGAACGGAAGATATTTCCTTTTTCACCATAGCCCTCTATGGGCTTCCAAATATCCCTTTGACAATTCCCCAAGAACAGCCTTAGCGAAAGGCTTCTTGAAGGGAAAGATGTAACTCTGTGAGATGAATTAACAGAACACAGAGCAGTTTCTCAGAAAGCTTCTTTCCAGTTTTGAACGGAAGATATTTCCTTTTTCACCATAGCCCTCTATTGGCTTCCACATATCCCTTTGCCAATTCCACAAGAACAACCTTAGCGAAAGGCTTCTTGAAGGGAAAGATGTAACTCTGTGAGATGAATTAACAGAACACAGAGCAGTTTCTCAGAAAGCTTCTTTCCAGTTTTGAACGGAAGATATTTCCTTTTCATCGTAGCCCCCTATGGGCTTCCAAATATCCCTTTGCCAATTCCACAAGAACAGCCTTAGCGAAAGGCTTCTTGAAGGGAAAGATGTAACTCTGTGAGATGAATTAACAGAACATAGAACAGTTTCTCAGAAAGCTTCTTTCCAGTTTTGAACGGAATATATTTCCTTTTTCACCACAGCCCTCTATGGGCTTCCAAATATCCCTTTGCCAGTTCCACAAGAACAGCCTTAGCGAAAGGCTTCTTGAAGGGAAAGTTGTAACTCTGTGAGATGAATTATCAGAACACAGAGCAGTTTCTCAGAATGCTTCTTTCCAGTTTTGAACGGAAGATATTTCCTTTTTCAGCATAGCCCTCTATGGGCTTCCAAATATCCCTTTGCCAATTCCACAAGAACAGCCTTAGCGAAAGATTTCTTGAAGGGAAAGATGTAACTCTGTGAGATGAATTAACAGAACACAGAGCAGTTTCTCAGAAAGCTTCTTTCCAGTTTTGAACGGAAGATATTTCCTTTTTCACCATAGCCCTCTATGGGCTTCCAAATATCCCTTTGCCAATTCCACAAGAACAGCCTTAGCGAAAGACTTCTTGAAGGGAAAGATGTAACTCTGTGAGATGAATTAACAGAACACAGAGCAGTTTCTCAGAAAGCTTCTTTCCAGTTTTGAACGGAAGATATTTCCTTTTTCACCATAGCCCTCTATGGGCTTCCAAATATCCCTTTGCCAATTCCACAAGAACAGCCTTAGCGAAAGGCTTCTTGAAGGGAAAGAGGTAACTCTGTGAGATGAATTAACAGAACACAGAGCTGTTTCTCAAAAGGCTTGTTTGCAGTTTTCAACGGAAGATATTTCCTTTTTCACCATAGCACTACATGGGCTTCCAAATATCCCTTTGCCAATTCCACAAGAACAGCCTTAGCGAAAGGCTTCTTGAAGGGAAAGATGTAACTCTGTGAGATGAATTAACAGAACACAGAGCAGTTTCTCAGACAGCGTCTTTCCAGTTTTGAACGGAAGATATTTCCTTTTTCACCGTAGCCCTCTATGGGATTCCAAATATCCCTTTGCCAATTCCACAAGAACAGCCTTAGCGAAAGGCTTCTTGACGGGAAAGATGTAACTCTGTGAGATGAATTAACAGAACACAGAGCAGTTTCACAGAAAGCTTCTTTCCAGTTTTGAACGGAAGATATTTCCTTTTTCAGCATAGCCCTCTATGGGCTTCCAAATATCCCTTTGCCAATTCCACAAGAACAGCCTTACCGAAAGGCTTCTTGAAGGGAAAGATGTAACTCTGTGAGATGAATTAACAGAACACAGAGCAGTTTCTCAGAAAGCTTCTTTCCAGTTTTGAACGGAAGATATTTCCTTTTTCAGCATAGCCCTCTATGGGCTTCCAAATATCCCGTTGCCAATTCCACAAGAACAGCCTTAGCGAAAGGCTTCTTGAAGGGAAAGATGTAACTCTGTGAGATGAATTAACAGAACACAGAGCAGTTTCTCAGAAAGCTTCTTTCCAGTTTTGAACGGAAGATATTTCCTTTTTCACCATAGCCCTCTATGGGCTTCCAAATATCCCTTTGCCAATTCCACAAGAACAGCCTTAGCGAAAGGCTTCTTGAAGGGAAAGATGTAACTCTGTGAGATGAATTCACAGAACACAGAGCAGTTTCCCAGAAAGCTTCTTTACAGTTTTGAACGGAAGATATTTCCTTTTCCACCATAGCCCTCTATGGGCTTCCAAATATCCCTTTGCCAATTCCACAAGAACAGCCTTAGCGAAAGGCTTCGTGAAGGGAAAGATGTAACTCTGTGAGATGAATTCACAGAACACAGAGCAGTTTCTCAGAAAGCTTCTTTCCAGTTTTGAACGGAAGATATTTCCTTTTTCACCATAGCCCTCTATGGGCTTCCAAATATCCCTTTGCCAATTCCACAAGAACAGCCTTAGCGAAAGGCTTCTTGAAGGGAAAGATGTAACTCTGTGAGATGAATTAACAGAACACAGAGCAGTTTCACAGAAAGCTTCTTTCCAGTTTTGAACGGAAGATATTTCCTTTTTCACGATAGCCCTCTATGGGCTTCCAAATATCCCTTTGCCAATTCCACAAGAACAGCCTTAGCGAAAGGCTTCTTGAAGGGAAAGATGTAACTCTGTGAGATGAATTAACAGAACACAGAGCAGTTTCTCAGAAAGCTTCTTTCCAGTTTTGAACGGAAGATATTTCCTTTTTCACCATAGCCCTCTATGGGCTTCCAAATATCCCTTTGCCAATTCCACAAGAACAGCCTTAGCAAAAGGCTGTTTGAAGGGAAAGATGTAACTCTGTGAGATGAATTAACAGAACACAGAGAAGTTTCTCAGAAAGCTTCTTTCCAGTTTTGAACGGAAGATATTTCCTTTTTCACCATAGCCCTCTATGGGCTTCCAAATATCCCTTTGCCAATTCCACAAGAACAGCCTTAGCGAAAGGCTTCTTGAAGGGAAAGATGTAACTCTGTGAGATGAACTAACAGAACACAGAGTAGTTTCTCAGAAAGCTTCTTTCCAGTTTTGAACGGAAGATATTTCCTTTTTCACCATAGCCCTCTATGGGCTTCCAAATATCCCTTTGCCAATTCCCCAAGAACAGCCTTAGCGAAAGGCTTCTTGAAGGGAAAGATGTAACTCTGTGAGATGAATTAACAGAACACAGAGCAGTTTCTCAGAAAGCTTCTTTCCAGTTTTGAACGGAAGATATTTCCATTTTCACGATAGCCCTCTATGGGCTTCCAAATATCCCTTTGCCAATTCCACAAGAACAGCCTTAGCGAAAGGCTTCTTGAAGGGAAAGATGTAACTCTGTGAGATGAATTAACAGAACACAGAGCTGTTTCTCAAAAGGCTTGTTTGCAGTTTTCAACGGAAGATATTTCCTTTTTCACCATAGCACTCCATGGGCTTCCAAATATCCCTATGCCAATTCCACAAGAATAGCCTTAGCGAAAGGCTTCTTGAAGGGAAAGATGTAACTCTGTGAGATGAATTAACAGAACACAGAGCAGTTTCTCAGAAAGCTTCTTTCCAGTATTGAACGGAAGATATTTCCTTTTTCACCGTAGCCCTCTATGGGCTTCCAAATATCCCTTTGCCAATTCCACAAGAACAGCCTTAGCGAAAGACTTTTTGAAGGGAAAGATGTAACTCTGTGAGATGAATTAACAGAACACAGAACAGTTTCTCAGAAAGCTTGTTTCCAGTTTTGAACGGAAGATATTTCCTTTTTCACCAGAGCCCTCTAGGGGTTCCAAATGTCCCTTTGCCAATTCCACAAGAACAGCCTTAGCGAAAGGCTTCTTGAAGGGAAAGATGTAACTCTGTGGGATGAATTAACAGAACACAGAGCAGTTTCTCAGAAAGCTTCTTTCCAGTTTTGAACGGAAGATATTTCCTTTTGCATGATAGCCCTCTATGGGCTTCCAAATATCCCTTTGCCAATTCCACAAGAACAGCCTTAGCGAAAGGCTTCTTGAAGGGAAAGATGTAACTATGTGAGATGAATTAACAGAACACAGAGCAGTTTCTCAGAAAGCTTCTTTCCAGTTTTGAACGGAAGATATTTCCTTTTTCACCATAGCCCTCTATGGGCTTCCAAATATCCCTTTGCCAATTCCACAAGAACAGCCTTAGTGAAAGTCTTCTTGAAGGGAAAGATGTAACTCTGTGAGATGAATTAACAGAACACAGAGCAGATTCTCAGAAAGCTTCTTTCCAGTTTTGAACGGAAGATATTTCCTTTTTCACCATAGCCATCTATGGGGTTCGAAATATCCCTTTGCCAATTCCAAAAGAACAGCCTTAGCGAAAGGCTTCTTGAAGGGAAAGATGTAACTCTGTGAGATGAATTAACAGAACACAGAGCAGTTTCTCAGAAAGCTTCTTTCCAGTTTTGAACGGAAGATATTTCCTTTTTCACCGTAGCACTCCATGGGCTTCCAAATATCCCTTTACCAATTCCACAAGAACAGCCTTAGCGAAAGGCTTCTTGAAGGGAAAGATGTAACTCTGTGAGATGAATTATCAGAACACAGAGCAGTTTCTCAGAAAGCTTCTTTCCAGTTTTGAACGGAAGATATTTCCTTTTCATCGTAGCCCTCTATGGGCTTCCAAATATCCCTTTGCCAATTCCACAAGAACAGCCTTAGCGAAAGGCTTCTTGAAGGGAAAGACGTAACTCTGTGAGATGAATTAACAGAACATAGAACAGTTTCTCAGAAAGCTTCTTTCCAGTTTTGAACGGAATATATTTCCTTTTTCACCACAGCCCTCTATGGGCTTCCAAATATCCCTTTGCCAGTTCCACAAGAACAGCCTTAGCGAAAGGCTTCTTGAAGGGAAAGTTGTAACTCTGTGAGATGAATTATCAGAACACAGAGCAGTTTCTCAGAAAGCTTCTTTCCAGTTTTGAACGGAAGATATTTCCTTTTTCACCATAGCCCTCTATGGGCTTCCAAATATCCCTTTGACAATTCCCCAAGAACAGCCTTAGCGAAAGGCTTCTTGAAGGGAAAGATGTAACTCTGTGAGATGAATTAACAGAACACAGAGCAGTTTCTCAGAAAGCTTCTTTCCAGTTTTGAACGGAAGATATTTCCTTTTTCACCATAGCCCTCTATTGGCTTCCACATATCCCCTTGCCAATTCCACAAGAACAACCTTAGCGAAAGGCTTCTTGAAGGGAAAGATGTAACTCTGTGAGATGAATTAACAGAACACAGAGCAGTTTCTCAGAAAGCTTCTTTCCAGTTTTGAACGGAAGATATTTCCTTTTCATCGTAGCCCTCTATGGGCTTCCAAATATCCCTTTGCCAATTCCACAAGAACAGCCTTAGCGAAAGACTTCTTGAAGGGAAAGATGTAACTCTGTGAGATGAATTAACAGAACACAGAGCAGTTTCTCAGAAAGCTTCTTTCCAGTTTTGAACGGAAGATATTTCCTTTTTCACCATAGCCCTCTATGGGATTCCAAATATCCCTTTGCCAATTCCACAAGAACAGCCTTAGCGAAAGACTTCTTGAAGGGAAAGATGTAACTCTGTGAGATGAATTAACAGAACACAGAGCAGTTTCTCAGAAAGCTTCTTTCCAGTTTTGAACGGAAGATATTTCCTTTTTCACCATAGCCCTCTATGGGCTTCCAAATATCCCGTTGCCAATTCCACAAGAACGGCCTTAGCGAAAGGCTTCTTGAAGAGAAAGATGTAACTCTGTGAGATGAATTAACAGAACACAGAGCAGTTTCTCAGAAAGCTTCTTTCCAGTTTTGAACGGAATATATTTCCTTTTTCACCATAGCCCTCTATGGGCTTCCAAATATCCCTTTGCCAATTCCACAAGAACAGCCTTAGCGAAAGGCTTCTTGAAGGGAAAGATGTAACTCTGTGAGATGAATTCACAGAACACAGAGCAGTTTCCCAGAAAGCTTCTTTACAGTTTTGAACGGAAGATATTTCCTTTTCCACCATAGCCCTCTATGGGCTTCCAAATATCCCTTTGCCAATTCCACAAGAACAGCCTTAGCGAAAGGCTTCGTGAAGGGAAAGATGTAACTCTGTGAGATGAATTAACAGAACACAGAGCAGTTTCTCAGAAAGCTTCTTTCCAGTTTTGAACGGAAGATATTTCCTTTTTCACCATAGCCCTCTATGGGCTTCCAAATATCCCTTTGCCAATTCCACGAGAACAGCCTTAGCGAAAGGCTTCTTGAAGGGAAAGATGTAACTCTGTGAGATGAATTAACAGAACACAGAGCACTTTCACAGAAAGCTTCTTTCCAGTTTTGAACGGAAGATATTTCCTTTTTCACGATAGCCCTCAATGGGCTTCCAAATATCCCTTTGCCAATTCCACAAGAACAGCCTTAGCGAAAGGCTTCTTGAAGGGAAAGATGTAACTCTGTGAGATGAATTAACAGAACACAGAGCAGTTTCTCAGAAAGCTTCTTTCCAGTTTTGAACGGAAGATATTTCCTTTTTCACCATAGCCCTCTATGGGCTTCCAAATATCCCTTTGCCAATTCCACAAGAACAGCCTTAGCAAAAGGCTGTTTGAAGGGAAAGATTTAACTCTGTGAGATGAATTAACAGAACACAGAGAAGTTTCTCAGAAAGCTTCCTTCCAGTTTTGAACGGAAGATATTTCCTTTTTCACCAGAGCCCTCTGTGGGATTCCAAATATCCCTTTGCCAATTCCACAAGAACAGCCTTAGCGAAAGGCTTCTTGAAGGGAAAGATGTAACTCTGTGAGATGAATTAACAGAACACAGAGCAGTTTCTCAGAAAGCTTCTTTCCAGTTTTGAACGGAAGATATTTCATTTTTCACCATGGCCCTCTATGGGCTTCCAAATATCCCTTTGACAATTCCCCAAGAACAGCCTTAGCGAAAGGATTCTTGAAGGGAAAGATGTAACTCTGTGAGATGAATTAACAGAACACAGAGCAGTTTCTCAGACAGCTTCTTTCCAGTTTTGAACGGAAGATATTTCCTTTTTCACCGTAGCCCTCTATGGGATTCCAAATATCCCTTTGCCAAATCCACAAGAACAGCCTTAGCGAAAGGCTTCTTGACGGGAAAGATGTAACTCTGTGAGATGAATTAACAGAACACAGAGCAGTTTCACAGAAAGCTTCTTTCCAGTTTTGAACGGAAGATATTTCCTTTTTCACGATAGCCCTCTATGGGTTTCCAAATATCCCTTTGCCAATTCCACAAGAACAGCCTTACCGAAAGGCTTCTTGAAGGGAAAGATGTAACTCTGTGAGATGAATTAACAGAACACAGAGCAGTTTCTCAGAAAGCTTCTTTCCAGTTTTGAACGGAAGATATTTCCTTTTTCAGCATAGCCCTCTATGGGCTTCCAAATATCCCGTTGCCAATTCCACAAGAACAGCCTTAGCGAAAGGCTTCTTGAAGGGAAAGATGTAACTCTGTGAGATGAATTAACAGAACACAGAGCAGTTTCTCAGAAAGCTTCTTTCCAGTTTTGAACGGAAGATATTTCCTTTTTCACCATAGACCTCTATGGGCTTCCAAATATCCCTTTGCCAATTCCACAAGAACAGCCTTAGCGAAAGGCTTCTTGAAGGGAAAGATGTAACTCTGTGAGATGAATTCACAGAACACAGAGCAGTTTCCCAGAAAGCTTCTTTCCAGTTTTGAACGGAAGATATTTCCTTTTCCACCATAGCCCTCTATGGGCTTCCAAATATCCCTTTGCCAATTCCACAAGAACAGCCTTAGCGAAAGGCTTCGTGAAGGGAAAGATGTAACTCTGTGAGATGAATTCACAGAACACAGAGCAGTTTCTCAGAAAGCTTCTTTCCAGTTTTGAACGGAAGATATTTCCTTTTTCACCATAGCCCTCTATGGGCTTCCAAATATCCCTTTGCCAATTCCACAAGAACAGCCTTAGCGAAAGGCTTCTTGAAGGGAAAGATGTAACTCTGTGAGATGAATTAACAGAACACAGAGCAGTTTCACAGAAAGCTTCTTTCCAGTTTTGAACGGAAGATATTTCCTTTTTCACGATAGCCCTCTATGGGCTTCCAAATATCCCTTTGCCAATTCCACAAGAACAGCCTTAGCGAAAGGCTTCTTGAAGGGAAAGATGTAACTCTGTGAGATGAATTAACAGAACACAGAGCAGTTTCTCAGAAAGCTTGTTTCCAGTTTTGAACGGAAGATATTTCCTTTTTCACCAGAGCCCTCTAGGGGTTCCAAATGTCCCTTTGCCAATTCCACAAGAACAGCCTTAGCGAAAGGCTTCTTGAAGCGAAAGATGTAACTCTGTGGGATGAATTAACAGAACACAGAGCAGTTTCTCAGAAAGCTTCTTTCCAGTTTTGAACGGAAGATATTTCCTTTTGCATGATAGCCCTCTATGGGCTTCCAAATATCCCTTTGCCAATTCCACAAGAACAGCCTTAGCGAAAGGCTTCTTGAAGGGAAAGATGTAACTATGTGAGATGAATTAACAGAACACAGAGCAGTTTCTCAGAAAGCTTCTTTCCAGTTTTGAACGGAAGATATTTCCTTTTTCACCATAGCCCTCTATGGGCTTCCAAATATCCCTTTGCCAATTCCACAAGAACAGCCTTAGTGAAAGTCTTCTTGAAGGGAAAGATGTAACTCTGTGAGATGAATTAACAGAACACAGAGCAGATTCTCAGAAAGCTTCTTTCCAGTTTTGAACGGAAGATATTTCCTTTTTCACCATAGCCATCTATGGGGTTCGAAATATCCCTTTGCCAATTCCAAAAGAACAGCCTTAGCGAAAGGCTTCTTGAAGGGAAAGATGTAACTCTGTGAGATGAATTAACAGAACACAGAGCAGTTTCTCAGAAAGCTTCTTTCCAGTTTTGAACGGAAGATATTTCCTTTTTCACCATAGCACTCCATGGGCTTCCAAATATCCCTTTACCAATTCCACAAGAACAGCCTTAGCGAAAGGCTTCTTGAAGGGAAAGATGTAACTCTGTGAGATGAATTATCAGAACACAGAGCAGTTTCTCAGAAAGCTTCTTTCCAGTTTTGAACGGAAGATATTTCCTTTTTCACCATAGCACTCTATGGGCTTCCAAATATCCCTTTGCCAATTCCACAAGAATAGCCTTAGCGAAAGGCTTCTTGAAGGGAAAGATGTAACTCTATGAGATGAATTAACAGAACACAGAGCAGTTTCTCAGAAAGCTTCTTTCCAGTTTTGAACGGAAGATATTTCATTTTTCACCATAGCCCTCTATGGGCTTCCAAATATCCCTTTGCCAATTCCACAAGAACAGCCTTAGCGAAAGGCTTCTTGAAGGGAAAGATGTAACTCTGTGAGATGAATTCACAGAACACAGAGCAGTTTCCCAGAAAGCTTCTTTACAGTTTTGAACGGATGATATTTCCTTTTCCACCATAGCCCTCTATGGGCTTCCAAATATCCCTTTGCCAATTCCACAAGAACAGCCTTAGCGAAAGGCTTCGTGAAGGGAAAGATGTAACTCTGTGAGATGAATTCACAGAACACAGAGCAGTTTCTCAGAAAGCTTCTTTCCAGTTTTGAACGGAAGATATTTCCTTTTTCACCATAGCCCTCTATGGGCTTCCAAATATCCCTTTGCCAATTCCACAAGAACAGCCTTAGCGAAAGGCTTCTTGAAGGGAAAGATGTAACTCTGTGAGATGAATTAACAGAACACAGAGCAGTTTCACAGAAAGCTTCTTTCCAGTTTTGAACGGAAGATATTTCCTTTTTCACGATAGCCCTCTATGGGCTTCCAAATATCCCTTTGCCAATTCCACAAGAACAGCCTTAGCGAAAGGCATCTTGAAGGGAAAGATGTAACACTGTGAGATGAATTAACAGAACACAGAGCAGTTTCTCAGAAAGCTTCTTTCCAGTTTTGAACGGAAGATATTTCCTTTTTCACCATAGCCCTCTATGGGCTTCCAAATATCCCTTTGCCAATTCCACAAGAACAGCCTTAGCAAAAGGCTGTTTGAAGGGAAAGATGTAACTCTGTGAGATGAATTAACAGAACACAGAGAAGTTTCTCAGAAAGCTTCTTTCCAGTTTTGAACGGAAGATATTTCCTTTTTCACCATAGCCCTCTATGGGCTTCCAAATATCCCTTTGCCAATTCCACAAGAACAGCCTTAGCGAAAGGCTTCTTGAAGGGAAAGATGTAACTCTGTGAGATGAACTAACAGAACACAGATCAGTTTCTCAGAAAGCTTCTTTCCAGTTTTGAACGGAAGATATTTCCTTTTTCACCATAGCCCTCTATGGGCTTCCAAATATCCCTTTGACAATTCCCCAAGAACAGCCTTAGCGAAAGGCTTCTTGAAGGGAAAGATGTAACTCTGAGAGATGAATTAACAGAACACAGAGCAGTTTCTCAGAAAGCTTCTTTCCAGTTTTGAACGGAAGATATTTCCATTTTCACGATAGCCCTCTATGGGCTTCCAAATATCCCTTTGCCAATTCCACAAGAACAGCCTTAGCGAAAGGCTTCTTGAAGGGAAAGATGTAACTCTGTGAGATGAATTAACAGAACACAGAGGTGTTTCTCAAAAGGCTTGTTTGCAGTTTTCAACGGAAGATATTTCCTTTTTCACCATAGCACTCCATGGGCTTCCAAATATCCCTATGCCAATTCCACAAGAACAGCCTTAGCGAAAGGCTTCTTGAAGGGAAAGATGTAACTCTGTGAGATGAATTAACAGAACACAGAGCAGTTTCTCAGAAAGCTTCTTTCCAGTATTGAACGGAAGATATTTCCTTTTTCACCGTAGCCCTCTATGGGCTTCCAAATATCCCGTTGCCAATTCCACAAGAACGGCCTTAGCGAAAGGCTTCTTGAAGAGAAAGATGTAACTCTGTGAGATGAATTAACAGAACACAGAGCAGTTTCTCAGAAAGCTTCTTTCCAGTTTTGAACGGAATATATTTCCTTTTTCACCATAGCCCTCTATGGGCTTCCAAATATCCCTTTGCCAATTCCACAAGAACAGCCTTAGCGAAAGGCTTCTTGAAGGGAAAGATGTAACTCTGTGAGATGAATTCACAGAACACAGAGCAGTTTCCCAGAAAGCTTCTTTACAGTTTTGAACGGAAGATATTTCCTTTTCCACCATAGCCCTCTATGGGCTTCCAAATATCCCTTTGCCAATTCCACAAGAACAGCCTTAGCGAAAGGCTTCGTGAAGGGAAAGATGTAACTCTGTGAGATGAATTAACAGAACACAGAGCAGTTTCTCAGAAAGCTTCTTTCCAGTTTTGAACGGAAGATATTTCCTTTTTCACCATAGCCCTCTATGGGCTTCCAAATATCCCTTTGCCAATTCCACGAGAACAGCCTTAGCGAAAGGCTTCTTGAAGGAAAAGATGTAACTCTGTGAGATGAATTAACAGAACACAGAGCACTTTCACAGAAAGCTTCTTTCCAGTTTGGAACGGAAGATATTTCCTTTTTCACGATAGCCCTCAATGGGCTTCCAAATATCCCTTTGCCAATTCCACAAGAACAGCCTTAGCGAAAGGCTTCTTGAAGGGAAAGATGTAACTCTGTGAGATGAATTAACAGAACACAGAGCAGTTTCTCAGAAAGCTTCTTTCCAGTTTTGAACGGAAGATATTTCCTTTTTCACCATAGCCCTCTATGGGCTTCCAAATATCCCTTTGCCAATTCCACAAGAACAGCCTTAGCAAAAGGCTGTTTGAAGGGAAAGATTTAACTCTGTGAGATGAATTAACAGAACACAGAGAAGTTTCTCAGAAAGCTTCCTTCCAGTTTTGAACGGAAGATATTTCCTTTTTCACCAGAGCCCTCTGTGGGATTCCAAATATCCCTTTGCCAATTCCACAAGAACAGCCTTAGCGAAAGGCTTCTTGAAGGGAAAGATGTAACTCTGTGAGATGAATTAACAGAACACAGAGCAGTTTCTCAGAAAGCTTCTTTCCAGTTTTGAACGGAAGATATTTCATTTTTCACCATAGCCCTCTATGGGATTCCAAATATCCCTTTGACAATTCCCCAAGAACAGCCTTAGCGAAAGGATTCTTGAAGGGAAAGATGTAACTCTGTGAGATGAATTAACAGAACACAGAGCAGTTTCTCAGAAAGCTTCTTTCCAGTTTTGAACGGAAGATATTTCCATTTTCACGATAGCCCTCCATGGGCTTCCAAATATCCCTTTGCCAATTCCACAAGAACAGCCTTAGCGAAAGGCTTCTTGAAGGGAAAGAGGTAACTCTGTGAGATGAATTAACAGAACACAGAGCTGTTTCTCAAAAGGCTTGTTTGCAGTTTTCAACGGAAGATATTTCCTTTTTCACCATAGCACTCCATGGGCTTCCAAATATCCCTTTGCCAATTCCACAAGAACAGCCTTAGCGAAAGGCTTCTTGAAGGGAAAGATGTAACTCTGTGAGATGAATTAACAGAACACAGAGCAGTTTCTCAGACAGCTTCTTTCCAGTTTTGAACGGAAGATATTTCCTTTTTCACCGTAGCCCTCTATGGGATTCCAAATATCCCTTTGCCAATTCCACAAGAACAGCCTTAGCGAAAGGCTTCTTGACGGGAAAGATGTAACTCTGTGAGATGAATTAACAGAACACAGAGCAGTTTCACAGAAAGCTTCTTTCCAGTTTTGAACGGAAGATATTTCCTTTTTCACGATAGCCCTCTATGGGCTTCCAAATATCCCTTTGCCAATTCCACAAGAACAGCCTTACCGAAAGGCTTCTTGAAGGGAAAGATGTAACTCTGTGAGATGAATTAACAGAACACAGAGCAGTTTCTCAGAAAGCTTCTTTCCAGTTTTCAACGGAAGATATTTCCTTTTTCAGCATAGCCCTCTATGGGCTTCCAAATATCCCGTTGCCAATTCCACAAGAACAGCCTTAGCGAAAGGCTTCTTGAAGGGAAAGATGTAACTCTGTGAGATGAATTAACAGAACACAGAGCAGTTTCTCAGAAAGCTTCTTTCCAGTTTTGAACGGAAGATATTTCCTTTTTCACCATAGCCCTCTATGGGCTTCCAAATATCCCTTTGCCAATTCCACAAGAACAGCCTTAGCGAAAGGCTTCTTGAAGGGAAAGATGTAACTCTGTGAGATGAATTCACAGAACACAGAGCAGTTTCCCAGAAAGCTTCTTTACAGTTTTGAACGGAAGATATTTCCTTTTCCACCATAGCCCTCTATGGGCTTCCAAATATCCCTTTGCCAATTCCACAAGAACAGCCTTAGCGAAAGGCTTCGTGAAGGGAAAGATGTAACTCTGTGAGATGAATTCACAGAACACAGAGCAGTTTCTCAGAAAGCTTCTTTCCAGTTTTGAACGGAAGATATTTCCTTTTTCACCATAGCCCTCTATGGGCTTCCAAATATCCCTTTGCCAATTCCACAAGAACAGCCTTAGCGAAAGGCATCTTGAAGGGAAAGATGTAACACTGTGAGATGAATTAACAGAACACAGAGCAGTTTCTCAGAAAGCTTCTTTCCAGTTTTGAACGGAAGATATTTCCTTTTTCACCATAGCCCTCTATGGGCTTCCAAATATCCCTTTGCCAATTCCACAAGAACAGCCTTAGCAAAAGGCTGTTTGAAGGGAAAGATGTAACTCTGTGAGATGAATTAACAGAACACAGAGAAGTTTCTCAGAAAGCTTCTTTCCAGTTTTGAACGGAAGATATTTCCTTTTTCACCATAGCACTCCATGGGCTTCCAAATATCCCTATGCCAATTCCACAAGAATAGCCTTAGCGAAAGGCTTCTTGAAGGGAAAGATGTAACTCTGTGAGATGAATTAACAGAACACAGAGCAGTTTCTCAGAAAGCTTCTTTCCAGTATTGAACGGAAGATATTTCCTATTTCACCGTAGCCCTCTATGGGCTTCCAAATATCCCTTTGCCAATTCCACAAGAACAGCCTTAGCGAAAGACTTTTTGAAGGGAAAGATGTAACTCTGTGAGATGAATTAACAGAACACAGAACAGTTTCTCAGAAAGCTTGTTTCCAGTTTTGAACGGAAGATATTTCCTTTTTCACCAGAGCCCTCTAGGGGTTCCAAATGTCCCTTTGCCAATTCCACAAGAACAGCCTTAGCGAAAGGCTTCTTGAAGCGAAAGATGTAACTCTGTGGGATGAATTAACAGAACACAGAGCAGTTTCTCAGAAAGCTTCTTTCCAGTTTTGAACGGAAGATATTTCCTTTTGCATGATAGCCCTCTATGGGCTTCCAAATATCCCTTTGCCAATTCCACAAGAACAGCCTTAGCGAAAGGCTTCTTGAAGGGAAAGATGTAACTATGTGAGATGAATTAACAGAACACAGAGCAGTTTCTCAGAAAGCTTCTTTCCAGTTTTGAACGGAAGATATTTCCTTTTTCACCATAGCCCTCTATGGGCTTCCAAATATCCCTTTGCCAATTCCACAAGAACAGCCTTAGTGAAAGTCTTCTTGAAGGGAAAGATGTAACTCTGTGAGATGAATTAACAGAACACAGAGCAGATTCTCAGAAAGCTTCTTTCCAGTTTTGAACGGAAGATATTTCCTTTTTCACCATAGCCATCTATGGGGTTCGAAATATCCCTTTGCCAATTCCAAAAGAACAGCCTTAGCGAAAGGCTTCTTGAAGGGAAAGATGTAACTCTGTGAGATGAATTAACAGAACACAGAGCAGTTTCTCAGAAAGCTTCTTTCCAGTTTTGAACGGAAGATATTTCCTTTTTCACCATAGCACTCCATGGGCTTCCAAATATCCCTTTACCAATTCCACAAGAACAGCCTTAGCGAAAGGCTTCTTGAAGGGAAAGATGTAACTCTGTGAGATGAATTATCAGAACACAGAGCAGTTTCTCAGAAAGCTTCTTTCCAGTTTTGAACGGAAGATATTTCCTTTTTCACCATAGCACTCTATGGGCTTCCAAATATCCCTTTGCCAATTCCACAAGAATAGCCTTAGCGAAAGGCTTCTTGAAGGGAAAGATGTAACTCTATGAGATGAATTAACAGAACACAGAGCAGTTTCTCAGAAAGCTTCTTTCCAGTTTTGAACGGAAGATATTTCATTTTTCACCATAGCCCTCTATGGGCTTCCAAATATCCCTTTGCCAATTCCACAAGAACAGCCTTAGCGAAAGGCTTCTTGAAGGGAAAGATGTAACTCTGTGAGATGAATTCACAGAACACAGAGCAGTTTCCCAGAAAGCTTCTTTACAGTTTTGAACGGATGATATTTCCTTTTCCACCATAGCCCTCTATGGGCTTCCAAATATCCCTTTGCCAATTCCACAAGAACAGCCTTAGCGAAAGGCTTCGTGAAGGGAAAGATGTAACTCTGTGAGATGAATTCACAGAACACAGAGCAGTTTCTCAGAAAGCTTCTTTCCAGTTTTGAACGGAAGATATTTCCTTTTTCACCATAGCCCTCTATGGGCTTCCAAATATCCCTTTGCCAATTCCACAAGAACAGCCTTAGCGAAAGGCTTCTTGAAGGGAAAGATGTAACTCTGTGAGATGAATTAACAGAACACAGAGCAGTTTCACAGAAAGCTTCTTTCCAGTTTTGAACGGAAGATATTTCCTTTTTCACGATAGCCCTCTATGGGCTTCCAAATATCCCTTTGCCAATTCCACAAGAACAGCCTTAGCGAAAGGCATCTTGAAGGGAAAGATGTAACACTGTGAGATGAATTAACAGAACACAGAGCAGTTTCTCAGAAAGCTTCTTTCCAGTTTTGAACGGAAGATATTTCCTTTTTCACCATAGCCCTCTATGGGCTTCCAAATATCCCTTTGCCAATTCCACAAGAACAGCCTTAGCAAAAGGCTGTTTGAAGGGAAAGATGTAACTCTGTGAGATGAATTAACAGAACACAGAGAAGTTTCTCAGAAAGCTTCTTTCCAGTTTTGAACGGAAGATATTTCCTTTTTCACCATAGCCCTCTATGGGCTTCCAAATATCCCTTTGCCAATTCCACAAGAACAGCCTTAGCGAAAGGCTTCTTGAAGGGAAAGATGTAACTCTGTGAGATGAACTAACAGAACACAGATCAGTTTCTCAGAAAGCTTCTTTCCAGTTTTGAACGGAAGATATTTCCTTTTTCACCATAGCCCTCTATGGGCTTCCAAATATCCCTTTGACAATTCCCCAAGAACAGCCTTAGCGAAAGGCTTCTTGAAGGGAAAGATGTAACTCTGAGAGATGAATTAACAGAACACAGAGCAGTTTCTCAGAAAGCTTCTTTCCAGTTTTGAACGGAAGATATTTCCATTTTCACGATAGCCCTCTATGGGCTTCCAAATATCCCTTTGCCAATTCCACAAGAACAGCCTTAGCGAAAGGCTTCTTGAAGGGAAAGATGTAACTCTGTGAGATGAATTAACAGAACACAGAGGTGTTTCTCAAAAGGCTTGTTTGCAGTTTTCAACGGAAGATATTTCCTTTTTCACCATAGCACTCCATGGGCTTCCAAATATCCCTATGCCAATTCCACAAGAACAGCCTTAGCGAAAGGCTTCTTGAAGGGAAAGATGTAACTCTGTGAGATGAATTAACAGAACACAGAGCAGTTTCTCAGAAAGCTTCTTTCCAGTATTGAACGGAAGATATTTCCTTTTTCACCGTAGCCCTCTATGGGCTTCCAAATATCCCGTTGCCAATTCCACAAGAACGGCCTTAGCGAAAGGCTTCTTGAAGAGAAAGATGTAACTCTGTGAGATGAATTAACAGAACACAGAGCAGTTTCTCAGAAAGCTTCTTTCCAGTTTTGAACGGAATATATTTCCTTTTTCACCATAGCCCTCTATGGGCTTCCAAATATCCCTTTGCCAATTCCACAAGAACAGCCTTAGCGAAAGGCTTCTTGAAGGGAAAGATGTAACTCTGTGAGATGAATTCACAGAACACAGAGCAGTTTCCCAGAAAGCTTCTTTCCAGTTTTGAACGGAAGATATTTCCTTTTCCACCATAGCCCTCTATGGGCTTCCAAATATCCCTTTGCCAATTCCACAAGAACAGCCTTAGCGAAAGGCTTCGTGAAGGGAAAGATGTAACTCTGTGAGATGAATTAACAGAACACAGAGCAGTTTCTCAGAAAGCTTCTTTCCAGTTTTGAACGGAAGATATTTCCTTTTTCACCATAGCCCTCTATGGGCTTCCAAATATCCCTTTGCCAATTCCACGAGAACAGCCTTAGCGAAAGGCTTCTTGAAGGAAAAGATGTAACTCTGTGAGATGAATTAACAGAACACAGAGCACTTTCACAGAAAGCTTCTTTCCAGTTTGGAACGGAAGATATTTCCTTTTTCACGATAGCCCTCAATGGGCTTCCAAATATCCCTTTGCCAATTCCACAAGAACAGCCTTAGCGAAAGGCTTCTTGAAGGGAAAGATGTAACTCTGTGAGATGAATTAACAGAACACAGAGCAGTTTCTCAGAAAGCTTCTTTCCAGTTTTGAACGGAAGATATTTCCTTTTTCACCATAGCCCTCTATGGGCTTCCAAATATCCCTTTGCCAATTCCACAAGAACAGCCTTAGCAAAAGGCTGTTTGAAGGGAAAGATTTAACTCTGTGAGATGAATTAACAGAACACAGAGAAGTTTCTCAGAAAGCTTCCTTCCAGTTTTGAACGGAAGATATTTCCTTTTTCACCAGAGCCCTCTGTGGGATTCCAAATATCCCTTTGCCAATTCCACAAGAACAGCCTTAGCGAAAGGCTTCTTGAAGGGAAAGATGTAACTCTGTGAGATGAATTAACAGAACACAGAGCAGTTTCTCAGAAAGCTTCTTTCCAGTTTTGAACGGAAGATATTTCATTTTTCACCATAGCCCTCTATGGGATTCCAAATATCCCTTTGACAATTCCCCAAGAACAGCCTTAGCGAAAGGATTCTTGAAGGGAAAGATGTAACTCTGTGAGATGAATTAACAGAACACAGAGCAGTTTCTCAGAAAGCTTCTTTCCAGTTTTGAACGGAAGATATTTCCATTTTCACGATAGCCCTCCATGGGCTTCCAAATATCCCTTTGCCAATTCCACAAGAACAGCCTTAGCGAAAGGCTTCTTGAAGGGAAAGAGGTAACTCTGTGAGATGAATTAACAGAACACAGAGCTGTTTCTCAAAAGGCTTGTTTGCAGTTTTCAACGGAAGATATTTCCTTTTTCACCATAGCACTCCATGGGCTTCCAAATATCCCTTTGCCAATTCCACAAGAACAGCCTTAGCGAAAGGCTTCTTGAAGGGAAAGATGTAACTCTGTGAGATGAATTAACAGAACACAGAGCAGTTTCTCAGACAGCTTCTTTCCAGTTTTGAACGGAAGATATTTCCTTTTTCACCGTAGCCCTCTATGGGATTCCAAATATCCCTTTGCCAATTCCACAAGAACAGCCTTAGCGAAAGGCTTCTTGACGGGAAAGATGTAACTCTGTGAGATGAATTAACAGAACACAGAGCAGTTTCACAGAAAGCTTCTTTCCAGTTTTGAACGGAAGATATTTCCTTTTTCACGATAGCCCTCTATGGGCTTCCAAATATCCCTTTGCCAATTCCACAAGAACAGCCTTACCGAAAGGCTTCTTGAAGGGAAAGATGTAACTCTGTGAGATGAATTAACAGAACACAGAGCAGTTTCTCAGAAAGCTTCTTTCCAGTTTTCAACGGAAGATATTTCCTTTTTCAGCATAGCCCTCTATGGGCTTCCAAATATCCCGTTGCCAATTCCACAAGAACAGCCTTAGCGAAAGGCTTCTTGAAGGGAAAGATGTAACTCTGTGAGATGAATTAACAGAACACAGAGCAGTTTCTCAGAAAGCTTCTTTCCAGTTTTGAACGGAAGATATTTCCTTTTTCACCATAGCCCTCTATGGGCTTCCAAATATCCCTTTGACAATTCCACAAGAACAGCCTTAGCGAAAGGCTTCTTGAAGGGAAAGATGTAACTCTGTGAGATGAATTCACAGAACACAGAGCAGTTTCCCAGAAAGCTTCTTTACAGTTTTGAACGGAAGATATTTCCTTTTCCACCATAGCCCTCTATGGGCTTCCAAATATCCCTTTGCCAATTCCACAAGAACAGCCTTAGCGAAAGGCTTCGTGAAGGGAAAGATGTAACTCTGTGAGATGAATTCACAGAACACAGAGCAGTTTCTCAGAAAGCTTCTTTCCAGTTTTGAACGGAAGATATTTCCTTTTTCACCATAGCCCTCTATGGGCTTCCAAATATCCCTTTGCCAATTCCACAAGAACAGCCTTAGCGAAAGGCATCTTGAAGGGAAAGATGTAACACTGTGAGATGAATTAACAGAACACAGAGCAGTTTCTCAGAAAGCTTCTTTCCAGTTTTGAACGGAAGATATTTCCTTTTTCACCATAGCCCTCTATGGGCTTCCAAATATCCCTTTGCCAATTCCACAAGAACAGCCTTAGCAAAAGGCTGTTTGAAGGGAAAGATGTAACTCTGTGAGATGAATTAACAGAACACAGAGAAGTTTCTCAGAAAGCTTCTTTCCAGTTTTGAACGGAAGATATTTCCTTTTTCACCATAGCCCTCTATGGGCTTCCAAATATCCCTTTGCCAATTCCACAAGAACAGCCTTAGCGAAAGGCTTCTTGAAGGGAAAGATGTAACTCTGTGAGATGAACTAACAGAACACAGATCAGTTTCTCAGAAAGCTTCTTTCCAGTTTTGAACGGAAGATATTTCCTTTTTCACCATAGCCCTCTATGGGCTTCCAAATATCCCTTTGACAATTCCCCAAGAACAGCCTTAGCGAAAGGCTTCTTGAAGGGAAAGATGTAACTCTGAGAGATGAATTAACAGAACACAGAGCAGTTTCTCAGAAAGCTTCTTTCCAGTTTTGAACGGAAGATATTTCCATTTTCACGATAGCCCTCTATGGGCTTCCAAATATCCCTTTGCCAATTCCACAAGAACAGCCTTAGCGAAAGGCTTCTTGAAGGGAAAGATGTAACTCTGTGAGATGAATTAACAGAACACAGAGGTGTTTCTCAAAAGGCTTGTTTGCAGTTTTCAACGGAAGATATTTCCTTTTTCACCATAGCACTCCATGGGCTTCCAAATATCCCTATGCCAATTCCACAAGAACAGCCTTAGCGAAAGGCTTCTTGAAGGGAAAGATGTAACTCTGTGAGATGAATTAACAGAACACAGAGCAGTTTCTCAGAAAGCTTCTTTCCAGTATTGAACGGAAGATATTTCCTTTTTCACCGTAGCCCTCTATGGGCTTCCAAATATCCCGTTGCCAATTCCACAAGAACGGCCTTAGCGAAAGGCTTCTTGAAGAGAAAGATGTAACTCTGTGAGATGAATTAACAGAACACAGAGCAGTTTCTCAGAAAGCTTCTTTCCAGTTTTGAACGGAATATATTTCCTTTTTCACCATAGCCCTCTATGGGCTTCCAAATATCCCTTTGCCAATTCCACAAGAACAGCCTTAGCGAAAGGCTTCTTGAAGGGAAAGATGTAACTCTGTGAGATGAATTCACAGAACACAGAGCAGTTTCCCAGAAAGCTTCTTTACAGTTTTGAACGGAAGATATTTCCTTTTCCACCATAGCCCTCTATGGGCTTCCAAATATCCCTTTGCCAATTCCACAAGAACAGCCTTAGCGAAAGGCTTCTTGAAGGGAAAGATGTAACTCTGTGAGATGAACTAACAGAACACAGAGCAGTTTCTCAGAAAGCTTCTTTCCAGTTTTGAACGGAAGATATTTCCTTTTTCACCATAGCCCTCTATGGGCTTCCAAATATCCCTTTGACAATTCCCCAAGAACAGCCTTAGCGAAAGGCTTCTTGAAGGGAAAGATGTAACTCTGTGAGATGAATTAACAGAACACAGAGCAGTTTCTCAGAAAGCTTCTTTCCAGTTTTGAACGGAAGATATTTCCTTTTTCACCATAGCCCTCTATTGGCTTCCAAATATCCCTTTGCCAATTCCACAAGAACAACCTTAGCGAAAGGCTTCTTGAAGGGAAAGATGTAACTCTGTGAGATGAATTAACAGAACACAGAGCAGTTTCTCAGAAAGCTTCTTTCCAGTTTTGAACGGAAGATATTTCCTTTTCATCGTAGCCCTCTATGGGCTTCCAAATATCCCTTTGCCAATTCCACAAGAACAGCCTTAGCGAAAGGCTTCTTGAAGGGAAAGATGTAACTCTGTGAGATGAATTAACAGAACATAGAACAGTTTCTCAGAAAGCTTCTTTCCAGTTTTGAACGGAATATATTTCCTTTTTCACCACAGCCCTCTATGGGCTTCCAAATATCCCTTTGCCAGTTCCACAAGAACAGCCTTAGCGAAAGGCTTCTTGAAGGGAAAGTTGTAACTCTGTGAGATGAATTATCAGAACACAGAGCAGTTTCTCAGAATGCTTCTTTCCAGTTTTGAACGGAAGATATTTCCTTTTTCAGCATAGCCCTCTATGGGCTTCCAAATATCCCTTTGCCAATTCCACAAGAACAGCCTTAGCGAAAGATTTCTTGAAGGGAAAGATGTAACTCTGTGAGATGAATTAACAGAACACAGAGCAGTTTCTCAGAAAGCTTCTTTCCAGTTTTGAACGGAAGATATTTCCTTTTTCACCATAGCCCTCTATGGGCTTCCAAATATCCCTTTGCCAATTCCACAAGAACAGCCTTAGCGAAAGACTTCTTGAAGGGAAAGATGTAACTCTGTGAGATGAATTAACAGAACACAGAGCAGTTTCTCAGAAAGCTTCTTTCCAGTTTTGAACGGAAGATATTTCCTTTTTCACCATAGCCATCTATGGGCTTCCAAATATCCCGTTGCCAATTCCACAAGAACGGCCTTAGCGAAAGGCTTCTTGAAGAGAAAGATGTAACTCTGTGAGATGAATTAACAGAACACACAGCAGTTTCTCAGAAAGCTTCTTTCCAGTTTTGAACGGAATATATTTCCTTTTTCACCATAGCCCTCTATGGGCTTCCAAATATCCCTTTGCCAATTCCACAAGAACAGCCTTAGCGAAAGGCTTCTTGAAGGGAAAGATGTAACTCTGTGAGATGAATTCACAGAACACAGAGAAGTTTCCCAGAAAGCTTCTTTACAGTTTTGAACGGAAGATATTTCCTTTTCCACCATAGCCCTCTATGGGCTCCCAAATATCCCTTTGCCAATTCCACAAGAACAGCCTTAGCGAAAGGCTTCGTGAAGGGAAAGATGTAACTCTGTGAGATGAATTAACAGAACACAGAGCAGTTTCTCAGAAAGCTTCTTTCCAGTTTTGAACGGAAGATATTTCATTTTTCACCATAGCCCTCTATGGGCTTCCAAATATCCCTTTGACAATTCCCCAAGAACAGCCTTAGCGAAAGGATTCTTGAAGGGAAAGATGTAACTCTGTGAGATGAATTAACAGAACACAGAGCAGTTTCTCAGAAAGCTTCTTTCCAGTTTTGAACGGAAGATATTTCCATTTTCACGATAGCCCTCTATGGGCTTCCAAATATCCCTTTGCCAATTCCACAAGAACAGCCTTAGCGAAAGGCTTCTTGAAGGGAAAGAGGTAACTCTGTGAGATGAATTAACAGAACACAGAGCTGTTTCTCAAAAGGCTTGTTTGCAGTTTTCAACGGAAGATATTTCCTTTTTCACCATAGCACTACATGGGCTTCCAAATATCCCTTTGCCAATTCCACAAGAACAGCCTTAGCGAAAGGCTTCTTGAAGGGAAAGATGTAACTCTGTGAGATGAATTAACAGAACACAGAGCAGTTTCTCAGACAGCTTCTTTCCAGTTTTGAACGGAAGATATTTCCTTTTTCACCGTAGCCCTCTATGGGATTCCAAATATCCCTTTGCCAATTCCACAAGAACAGCCTTAGCGAAAGGCTTCTTGACGGGAAAGATGTAACTCTGTGAGATGAATTAACAGAACACAGAGCAGTTTCACAGAAAGCTTCTTGCCAGTTTTGAACGGAAGATATTTCCTTTTTCACGATAGCCCTCTATGGGCTTCCAAATATCCCTTTGCCAATTCCACAAGAACAGCCTTACCGAAAGGCTTCTTGAAGGGAAAGATGTAACTCTGTGAGATGAATTAACAGAACACAGAGCAGTTTCTCAGAAAGCTTCTTTCCAGTTTTGAACGGAAGATATTTCCTTTTTCAGCATAGCCCTCTATGGGCTTCCAAATATCCCGTTGCCAATTCCACAAGAACAGCCTTAGCGAAAGGCTTCTTGAAGGGAAAGATGTAACTCTGTGAGATGAATTAACAGAACACAGAGCAGTTTCTCAGAAAGCTTCTTTCCAGTTTTGAACGGAAGATATTTCCTTTTTCACCATAGCCCTCTATGGGCTTCCAAATATCCCTTTGCCAATTCCACAAGAACAGCCTTAGCGAAAGGCTTCTTGAAGGGAAAGACGTAACTCTGTGAGATGAATTCACAGAACACAGAGCAGTTTCCCAGAAAGCTTCTTTACAGTTTTGAACGGAAGATATTTCCTTTTCCACCATAGCCCTCTATGGGCTTCCAAATATCCCTTTGCCAATTCCACAAGAACAGCCTTAGCGAAAGGCTTCGTGAAGGGAAAGATGTAACTCTGTGAGATGAATTCACAGAACACAGAGCAGTTTCTCAGAAAGCTTCTTTCCAGTTTTGAACGGAAGATATTTCCTTTTTCACCATAGCCCTCTATGGGCTTCCAAATATCCCTTTGCCAATTCCACAAGAACAGCCTTAGCGAAAGGCTTCTTGAAGGGAAAGATGTAACTCTGTGAGATGAATTAACAGAACACAGAGCAGTTTCTCAGAAAGCTTCTTTCCAGTTTTGAACGGAAGATATTTCCTTTTTCACCATAGCCCTCTATGGGCTTCCAAATATCCCTTTGCCAATTCCACAAGAACAGCCTTAGCAAAAGGCTGTTTGAAGGGAAAGATGTAACTCTGTGAGATGAATTAACAGAACACAGAGAAGTTTCTCAGAAAGCTTCTTTCCAGTTTTGAACGGAAGATATTTCCTTTTTCACCATAGCCCTCTATGGGCTTCCAAATATCCCTTTGCCAATTCCACAAGAACAGCCTTAGCGAAAGGCTTCTTGAAGGGAAAGATGTAACTCTGTGAGATGAACTAACAGAACACAGAGTAGTTTCTCAGAAAGCTTCTTTCCAGTTTTGAACGGAAGATATTTCCTTTTTCACCATAGCCCTCTATGGGCTTCCAAATATCCCTTTGCCAATTCCCCAAGAACAGCCTTAGCGAAAGGCTTCTTGAAGGGAAAGATGAACTCTGTGAGATGAATTAACAGAACACAGAGCAGTTTCTCAGAAAGCTTCTTTCCAGTTTTGAACGGAAGATATTTCCATTTTCACGATAGCCCTCTATGGGCTTCCAAATATCCCTTTGCCAATTCCACAAGAACAGCCTTAGCGAAAGGCTTCTTGAAGGGAAAGATGTAACTCTGTGAGATGAATTAACAGAACACAGAGCTGTTTCTCAAAAGGCTTGTTTGCAGTTTTCAACGGAAGATATTTCCTTTTTCACCATAGCACTCCATGGGCTTCCAAATATCCCTATGCCAATTCCACAAGAATAGCCTTAGCGAAAGGCTTCTTGAAGGGAAAGATGTAACTCTGTGAGATGAATTAACAGAACACAGAGCAGTTTCTCAGAAAGCTTCTTTCCAGTATTGAACGGAAGATATTTCCTTTTTCACCGTAGCCCTCTATGGGCTTCCAAATATCCCTTTGCCAATTCCACAAGAACAGCCTTAGCGAAAGACTTTTTGAAGGGAAAGATGTAACTCTGTGAGATGAATTAACAGAACACAGAACAGTTTCTCAGAAAGCTTGTTTCCAGTTTTGAACGGAAGATATTTCCTTTTTCAGCAGAGCCCTCTAGGGGTTCCAAATGTCCCTTTGCCAATTCCACAAGAACAGCCTTAGCGAAAGGCTTCTTGAAGGGAAAGATGTAACTCTGTGGGATGAATTAACAGAACACAGAGCAGTTTCTCAGAAAGCTTCTTTCCAGTTTTGAACGGAAGATATTTCCTTTTGCATGATAGCCCTCTATGGGCTTCCAAATATCCCTTTGCCAATTCCACAAGAACAGCCTTAGCGAAAGGCTTCTTGAAGGGAAAGATGTAACTATGTGAGATGAATTAACAGAACACAGAGCAGTTTCTCAGAAAGCTTCTTTCCAGTTTTGAACGGAAGATATTTCCTTTTTCACCATAGCCCTCTATGGGCTTCCAAATATCCCTTTGCCAATTCCACAAGAACAGCCTTAGTGAAAGTCTTCTTGAAGGGAAAGATGTAACTCTGTGAGATGAATTAACAGAACACAGAGCAGATTCTCAGAAAGCTTCTTTCCAGTTTTGAACGGAAGATATTTCCTTTTTCACCATAGCCATCTATGGGGTTCGAAATATCCCTTTGCCAATTCCAAAAGAACAGCCTTAGCGAAAGGCTTCTTGAAGGGAAAGATGTAACTCTGTGAGATGAATTAACAGAACACAGAGCAGTTTCTCAGAAAGCTTCTTTCCAGTTTTGAACGGAAGATATTTCCTTTTTCACCGTAGCACTCCATGGGCTTCCAAATATCCCTTTACCAATTCCACAAGAACAGCCTTAGCGAAAGGCTTCTTGAAGGGAAAGATGTAACTCTGTGAGATGAATTATCAGAACACAGAGCAGTTTCTCAGAAAGCTTCTTTCCAGTTTTGAACGGAAGATATTTCCTTTTTCACCATAGCACTCTATGGGCTTCCAAATATCCCTTTGCCAATTCCACAAGAATAGCCTTAGCGAAAGGCTTCTTGAAGGGAAAGATGTAACTCTATGAGATGAATTAACAGAACACAGAGCAGTTTCTCAGAAAGCTTCTTTCCAGTTTTGAACGGAAGATATTTCATTTTTCACCATAGCCCTCTATGGGCTTCCAAATATCCCTTTGCCAATTCCACAAGAACAGCCTTAGCGAAAGGCTTCTTGAAGGGAAAGATGTAACTCTGTGAGATGAATTCACAGAACACAGAGCAGTTTCCCAGAAAGCTTCTTTACAGTTTTGAACGGATGATATTTCCTTTTCCACCATAGCCCTCTATGGGCTTCCAAATATCCCTTTGCCAATTCCACAAGAACAGCCTTAGCGAAAGGCTTCTTGAAGGGAAAGATGTAACTCTGTGAGATGAATTAACAGAACACAGAGCAGTTTCTCAGACAGCTTCTTTCCAGTTTTGAACGGAAGATATTTCCTTTTTCACCGTAGCCCTCTATGGGATTCCAAGTATCCCTTTGCCAATTCCACAAGAACAGCCTTAGCGAAAGGCTTCTTGACGGGAAAGATGTAACTCTGTGAGATGAATTAACAGAACACAGAGCAGTTTCACAGAAAGCTTCTTTCCAGTTTTGAACGGAAGATATTTCCTTTTTCACGATAGCCCTCTATGGGCTTCCAAATATCCCTTTGCCAATTCCACAAGAACAGCCTTACCGAAAGGCTTCTTGAAGGGAAAGATGTAACTCTGTGAGATGAATTAACAGAACACAGAGCAGTTTCTCAGAAAGCTTCTTTCCAGTTTTGAACGGAAGATATTTCCTTTTTCAGCATAGCCCTCTATGGGCTTCCAAATATCCCGTTGCCAATTCCACAAGAACAGCCTTAGCGAAAGGCTTCTTGAAGGGAAAGATGTAACTCTGTGAGATGAATTAACAGAACACAGAGCAGTTTCTCAGAAAGCTTCTTTCCAGTTTTGAACGGAAGATATTTCCTTTTTCACCATAGCCCTCTATGGGCTTCCAAATATCCCTTTGCCAATTCCACAAGAACAGCCTTAGCGAAAGGCTTCTTGAAGGGAAAGATGTAACTCTGTGAGATGAATTCACAGAACACAGAGCAGTTTCCCAGAAAGCTTCTTTACAGTTTTGAACGGAAGATATTTCCTTTTCCACCATAGCCCTCTATGGGCTTCCAAATATCCCTTTGCCAATTCCACAAGAACAGCCTTAGCGAAAGGCTTCGTGAAGGGAAAGATGTAACTCTGTGAGATGAATTCACAGAACACAGAGCAGTTTCTCAGAAAGCTTCTTTCCAGTTTTGAACGGAAGATATTTCCTTTTTCACCATAGCCCTCTATGGGCTTCCAAATATCCCTTTGCCAATTCCACAAGAACAGCCTTAGTGAAAGGCTTCTTGAAGGGAAAGATGTAACTCTGTGAGATGAATTAACAGAACACAGAGCAGTTTCACAGAAAGCTTCTTTCCAGTTTTGAACGGAAGATATTTCCTTTTTCACGATAGCCCTCTATGGGCTTCCAAATATCCCTTTGCCAATTCCACAAGAACAGCCTTAGCGAAAGGCTTCTTGAAGGGAAAGATGTAACTCTGTGAGATGAATTAACAGAACACAGAGCAGTTTCTCAGAAAGCTTCTTTCCAGTTTTGAACGGAAGATATTTCCTTTTTCACCATAGCCCTCTATGGGCTTCCAAATATCCCTTTGCCAATTCCACAAGAACAGCCTTAGCAAAAGGCTGTTTGAAGGGAAAGATGTAACTCTGTGAGATGAATTAACAGAACACAGAGAAGTTTCTCAGAAAGCTTCTTTCCAGTTTTGAACGGAAGATATTTCCTTTTTCACCATAGCCCTCTATGGGCTTCCAAATATCCCTTTGCCAATTCCACAAGAACAGCCTTAGCGAAAGGCTTCTTGAAGGGAAAGATGTAACTCTGTGAGATGAACTAACAGAACACAGAGTAGTTTCTCAGAAAGCTTCTTTCCAGTTTTGAACGGAAGATATTTCCTTTTTCACCATAGCCCTCTATGGGCTTCCAAATATCCCTTTGCCAATTCCCCAAGAACAGCCTTAGCGAAAGGCTTCTTGAAGGGAAAGATGTAACTCTGTGAGATGAATTAACAGAACACAGAGCAGTTTCTCAGAAAGCTACTTTCCAGTTTTGAACGGAAGATATTTCCATTTTCACGATAGGCCTCTATGGGCTTCCAAATATCCCTTTGCCAATTCCACAAGAACAGCCTTAGCGAAAGGCTTCTTGAAGGGAAAGATGTAACTCTGTGAGATGAATTAACAGAACACAGAGCTGTTTCTCAAAAGGCTTGTTTGCAGTTTTCAACGGAAGATATTTCCTTTTTCACCATAGCACTCCATGGGCTTCCAAATATCCCTATGCCAATTCCACAAGAATAGCCTTAGCGAAAGGCTTCTTGAAGGGAAAGATGTAACTCTGTGAGATGAATTAACAGAACACAGAGCAGTTTCTCAGAAAGCTTCTTTCCAGTATTGAACGGAAGATATTTCCTTTTTCACCGTAGCCCTCTATGGGCTTCCAAATATCCCTTTGCCAATTCCACAAGAACAGCCTTAGCGAAAGACTTTTTGAAGGGAAAGATGTAACTCTGTGAGATGAATTAACAGAACACAGAACAGTTTCTCAGAAAGCTTGTTTCCAGTTTTGAACGGAAGATATTTCCTTTTTCACTAGAGCCCTCTAGGGGTTCCAAATGTCCCTTTGCCAATTCCACAAGAACAGCCTTAGCGAAAGGCTTCTTGAAGGGAAAGATGTAACTCTGTGGGATGAATTAACAGAACACAGAGCAGTTTCTCAGAAAGCTTCTTTCCAGTTTTGAACGGAAGATATTTCCTTTTGCATGATAGCCCTCTATGGGCTTCCAAATATCCCTTTGCCAATTCCACAAGAACAGCCTTAGCGAAAGGCTTCTTGAAGGGAAAGATGTAACTCTGTGAGATGAATTAACAGAACACAGAGCAGTTTCTCAGACAGCTTCTTTCCAGTTTTGAACGGAAGATATTTCCTTTTTCACCATAGCACTCCATGGGCTTCCAAATATCCCTTTACCAATTCCACAAGAAGAGCCTTAGCGAAAGGCTTCTTGAAGGGAAAGATGTAACTCTGTGAGATGAATTATCAGAACACAGAGCAGTTTCTCAGAAAGCTTCTTTCCAGTTTTGAACGGAAGATATATCCTTTTTCACCATAGCACTCTATGGGCTTCCAAATATCCCTTTGCCAATTCCACAAGAATAGCCTTAGCGAAAGGCTTCTTGAAGGGAAAGATGTAACTCTATGAGATGAATTAACAGAACACAGAGCAGTTTCTCAGAAAGCTTCTTTCCAGTTTTGAACGGAAGATATTTCATTTTTCACCATAGCCCTCTATGGGCTTCCAAATATCCCTTTGCCAATTCCACAAGAACAGCCTTAGCGAAAGGCTTCTTGAAGGGAAAGATGTAACTCTGTGAGATGAATTCACAGAACACAGAGCAGTTTCCCAGAAAGCTTCTTTACAGTTTTGAACGGATGATATTTCCTTTTCCACCATAGCCCTCTATGGGCTTCCAAATATCCCTTTGCCAATTCCACAAGAACAGCCTTAGCGAAAGGCTTCGTGAAGGGAAAGATGTAACTCTGTGAGATGAATTCACAGAACACAGAGCAGTTTCTCAGAAAGCTTCTTTCCAGTTTTGAACGGAAGATATTTCCTTTTTCACCATAGCCCTCTATGGGCTTCCAAATATCCCTTTGCCAATTCCACAAGAACAGCCTTAGCGAAAGGCTTCTTGAAGGGAAAGATGTAACTCTGTGAGATGAATTAACAGAACACAGAGCAGTTTCACAGAAAGCTTCTTTCCAGTTTTGAACGGAAGATATTTCCTTTTTCACGATAGCCCTCTATGGGCTTCCAAATATCCCTTTGCCAATTCCACAAGAACATCCTTAGCGAAAGGCTTCTTGAAGGGAAAGATGTAACACTGTGAGATGAATTAACAGAACACAGAGCAGTTTCTCAGAAAGCTTCTTTCCAGTTTTGAACGGAAGATATTTCCTTTTTCACCATAGCCCTCTATGGGCTTCCAAATATCCCTTTGCCAATTCCACAAGAACAGCCTTAGCAAAAGGCTGTTTGAAGGGAAAGATGTAACTCTGTGAGATGAATTAACAGAACACAGAGAAGTTTCTCAGAAAGCTTCTTTCCAGTTTTGAACGGAAGATATTTCCTTTTTCACCATAGCCCTCTATGGGCTTCCAAATATCCCTTTGCCAATTCCACAAGAACAGCCTTAGCGAAAGGCTTCTTGAAGGGAAAGATGTAACTCTGTGAGATGAACTAACAGAACACAGATCAGTTTCTCAGAAAGCTTCTTTCCAGTTTTGAACGGAAGATATTTCCTTTTTCACCATAGCCCTCTATGGGCTTCCAAATATCCCTTTGACAATTCCCCAAGAACAGCCTTAGCGAAAGGCTTCTTGAAGGGAAAGATGTAACTCTGAGAGATGAATTAACAGAACACAGAGCAGTTTCTCAGAAAGCTTCTTTCCAGTTTTGAACGGAAGATATTTCCATTTTCACGATAGCCCTCTATGGGCTTCCAAATATCCCTTTGCCAATTCCACAAGAACAGCCTTAGCGAAAGGCTTCTTGAAGGGAAAGATGTAACTCTGTGAGATGAATTAACAGAACACAGAGGTGTTTCTCAAAAGGCTTGTTTGCAGTTTTCAACGGAAGATATTTCCTTTTTCACCATAGCACTCCATGGGTTTCAAATATCCCTATGCCAATTCCACAAGAACAGCCTTAGCGAAAGGCTTCTTGAAGGGAAAGATGTAACTCTGTGAGATGAATTAACAGAACACAGAGCAGTTTCTCAGAAAGCTTCTTTCCAGTATTGAACGGAAGATATTTCCTTTTTCACCGTAGCCCTCTATGGGCTTCCAAATATCCCGTTGCCAATTCCACAAGAACGGCCTTAGCGAAAGGCTTCTTGAAGAGAAAGATGTAACTCTGTGAGATGAATTAACAGAACACAGAGCAGTTTCTCACAAAGCTTCTTTCCAGTTTTGAACGGAATATATTTCCTTTTTCACCATAGCCCTCTATGGGCTTCCAAATATCCCTTTGCCAATTCCACAAGAACAGCCTTAGCGAAAGGCTTCTTGAAGGGAAAGATGTAACTCTGTGAGATGAATTCACAGAACACAGAGCAGTTTCCCAGAAAGCTTCTTTACAGTTTTGAACGGAAGATATTTCCTTTTCCACCATAGCCCTCTATGGGCTTCCAAATATCCCTTTGCCAATTCCACAAGAACAGCCTTAGCGAAAGGCTTCGTGAAGGGAAAGATGTAACTCTGTGAGATGAATTCACAGAACACAGAGCAGTTTCTCAGAAAGCTTCTTTCCAGTTTTGAACGGAAGATATTTCCTTTTTCACCATAGCCCTCTATGGGCTTCCAAATATCCCTTTGCCAATTCCACAAGAACAGCCTTAGCGAAAGGCTTCTTGAAGGGAAAGATGTAACTCTGTGAGATGAATTAACAGAACACAGAGCAGTTTCACAGAAAGCTTCTTTCCAGTTTTGAACGGAAGATATTTCCTTTTTCACGATAGCCCTCTATGGGCTTCCAAATATCCCTTTGCCAATTCCACAAGAACAGCCTTAGCGAAAGGCTTCTTGAAGGGAAAGATGTAACTCTGTGAGATGAATTAACAGAACACAGAGCAGTTTCTCAGAAAGCTTCTTTCCAGTTTTGAACGGAAGATATTTCCTTTTTCACCATAGCCCTCTATGGGCTTCCAAATATCCCTTTGCCAATTCCACAAGAACAGCCTTAGCAAAAGGCTGTTTGAAGGGAAAGATGTAACTCTGTGAGATGAATTAACAGAACACAGAGAAGTTTCTCAGAAAGCTTCTTTCCAGTTTTGAACGGAAGATATTTCCTTTTTCACCATAGCCCTCTATGGGCTTCCAAATATCCCTTTGCCAATTCCACAAGAACAGCCTTAGCGAAAGGCTTCTTGAAGGGAAAGATGTAACTCTGTGAGATGAACTAACAGAACACAGAGTAGTTTCTCAGAAAGCTTCTTTCCAGTTTTGAACGGAAGATATTTCCTTTTTCACCATAGCCCTCTATGGGCTTCCAAATATCCCTTTGCCAATTCCCCAAGAACAGCCTTAGCGAAAGGCTTCTTGAAGGGAAAGATGTAACTCTGTGAGATGAATTAACAGAACACAGAGCAGTTTCTCAGAAAGCTACTTTCCAGTTTTGAACGGAAGATATTTCCATTTTCACGATAGCCCTCTATGGGCTTCCAAATATCCCTTTGCCAATTCCACAAGAACAGCCTTAGCGAAAGGCTTCTTGAAGGGAAAGATGTAACTCTGTGAGATGAATTAACAGAACACAGAGCTGTTTCTCAAAAGGCTTGTTTGCAGTTTTCAACGGAAGATATTTCCTTTTTCACCATAGCACTCCATGGGCTTCCAAATATCCCTATGCCAATTCCACAAGAATAGCCTTAGCGAAAGGCTTCTTGAAGGGAAAGATGTAACTCTGTGAGATGAATTAACAGAACACAGAGCAGTTTCTCAGAAAGCTTCTTTCCAGTATTGAACGGAAGATATTTCCTTTTTCACCGTAGCCCTCTATGGGCTTCCAAATATCCCTTTGCCAATTCCACAAGAACAGCCTTAGCGAAAGACTTTTTGAAGGGAAAGATGTAACTCTGTGAGATGAATTAACAGAACACAGAACAGTTTCTCAGAAAGCTTGTTTCCAGTTTTGAACGGAAGATATTTCCTTTTTCACCAGAGCCCTCTAGGGGTTCCAAATGTCCCTTTGCCAATTCCACAAGAACAGCCTTAGCGAAAGGCTTCTTGAAGGGAAAGATGTAACTCTGTGGGATGAATTAACAGAACACAGAGCAGTTTCTCAGAAAGCTTCTTTCCAGTTTTGAACGGAAGATATTTCCTTTTGCATGATAGCCCTCTATGGGCTTCCAAATATCCCTTTGCCAATTCCACAAGAACAGCCTTAGCGAAAGGCTTCTTGAAGGGAAAGATGTAACTCTGTGAGATGAATTAACAGAACACAGAGCAGTTTCTCAGACAGCTTCTTTCCAGTTTTGAACGGAAGATATTTCCTTTTTCACCATAGCACTCCATGGGCTTCCAAATATCCCTTTACCAATTCCACAAGAAGAGCCTTAGCGAAAGGCTTCTTGAAGGGAAAGATGTAACTCTGTGAGATGAATTATCAGAACACAGAGCAGTTTCTCAGAAAGCTTCTTTCCAGTTTTGAACGGAAGATATTTCCTTTTTCACCATAGCACTCTATGGGCTTCCAAATATCCCTTTGCCAATTCCACAAGAATAGCCTTAGCGAAAGGCTTCTTGAAGGGAAAGATGTAACTCTATGAGATGAATTAACAGAACACAGAGCAGTTTCTCAGAAAGCTTCTTTCCAGTTTTGAACGGAAGATATTTCATTTTTCACCATAGCCCTCTATGGGCTTCCAAATATCCCTTTGCCAATTCCACAAGAACAGCCTTAGCGAAAGGCTTCTTGAAGGGAAAGATGTAACTCTGTGAGATGAATTCACAGAACACAGAGCAGTTTCCCAGAAAGCTTCTTTACAGTTTTGAACGGATGATATTTCCTTTTCCACCATAGCCCTCTATGGGCTTCCAAATATCCCTTTGCCAATTCCACAAGAACAGCCTTAGCGAAAGGCTTCGTGAAGGGAAAGATGTAACTCTGTGAGATGAATTCACAGAACACAGAGCAGTTTCTCAGAAAGCTTCTTTCCAGTTTTGAACGGAAGATATTTCCTTTTTCACCATAGCCCTCTATGGGCTTCCAAATATCCCTTTGCCAATTCCACAAGAACAGCCTTAGCGAAAGGCTTCTTGAAGGGAAAGATGTAACACTGTGAGATGAATTAACAGAACACAGAGCAGTTTCTCAGAAAGCTTCTTTCCAGTTTTGAACGGAAGATATTTCCTTTTTCACCATAGCCCTCTATGGGCTTCCAAATATCCCTTTGCCAATTCCACAAGAACAGCCTTAGCAAAAGGCTGTTTGAAGGGAAAGATGTAACTCTGTGAGATGAATTAACAGAACACAGAGAAGTTTCTCAGAAAGCTTCTTTCCAGTTTTGAACGGAAGATATTTCCTTTTTCACCATAGCCCTCTATGGGCTTCCAAATATCCCTTTGCCAATTCCACAAGAACAGCCTTAGCGAAAGGCTTCTTGAAGGGAAAGATGTAACTCTGTGAGATGAACTAACAGAACACAGATCAGTTTCTCAGAAAGCTTCTTTCCAGTTTTGAACGGAAGATATTTCCTTTTTCACCATAGCCCTCTATGGGCTTCCAAATATCCCTTTGACAATTCCCCAAGAACAGCCTTAGCGAAAGGCTTCTTGAAGGGAAAGATGTAACTCTGAGAGATGAATTAACAGAACACAGAGCAGTTTCTCAGAAAGCTTCTTTCCAGTTTTGAACGGAAGATATTTCCATTTTCACGATAGCCCTCTATGGGCTTCCAAATATCCCTTTGCCAATTCCACAAGAACAGCCTTAGCGAAAGGCTTCTTGAAGGGAAAGATGTAACTCTGTGAGATGAATTAACAGAACACAGAGGTGTTTCTCAAAAGGCTTGTTTGCAGTTTTCAACGGAAGATATTTCCTTTTTCACCATAGCACTCCATGGGCTTTCAAATATCCCTATGCCAATTCCACAAGAACAACCTTAGCGAAAGGCTTCTTGAAGGGAAAGATGTAACTCTGTGAGATGAATTAACAGAACACAGAGCAGTTTCTCAGAAAGCTTCTTTCCAGTATTGAACGGAAGATATTTCCTTTTTCACCGTAGCCCTCTATGGGCTTCCAAATATCCCGTTGCCAATTCCACAAGAACGGCCTTAGCGAAAGGCTTCTTGAAGAGAAAGATGTAACTCTGTGAGATGAATTAACAGAACACAGAGCAGTTTCTCAGAAAGCTTCTTTCCAGTTTTGAACGGAATATATTTCCTTTTTCACCATAGCCCTCTATGGGCTTCCAAATATCCCTTTTCCAATTCCACAAGAACAGCCTTAGCGAAAGGCTTCTTGAAGGGAAAGATGTAACTCTGTGAGATGAATTCACAGAACACAGAGCAGTTTCCCAGAAAGCTTCTTTACAGTTTTGAACGGAAGATATTTCCTTTTCCACCATAGCCCTCTATGGGCTTCCAAATATCCCTTTGCCAATTCCACAAGAACAGCCTTAGCGAAAGGCTTCGTGAAGGGAAAGATGTAACTCTGTGAGATGAATTAACAGAACACAGAGCAGTTTCTCAGAAAGCTTCTTTCCAGTTTTGAACGGAAGATATTTCCTTTTTCACCATAGCCCTCTATGGGCTTCCAAATATCCCTTTGCCAATTCCAGGAGAACAGCCTTAGCGAAAGGCTTCTTGAAGGAAAAGATGTAACTCTGTGAGATGAATTAACAGAACACAGAGCACTTTCACAGAAAGCTTCTTTCCAGTTTTGAACGGAAGATATTTCCTTTTTCACGATAGCCCTCTATGGGCTTCCAAATATCCCTTTGCCAATTCCACAAGAACAGCCTTAGCGAAAGGCTTCTTGAAGGGAAAGATGTAACTCTGTGAGATGAATTAACAGAACACAGAGCAGTTTCTCAGAAAGCTTCTTTCCAGTTTTGAACGGAAGATATTTCATTTTTCACCATAGCCCTCTATGGGATTCCAAATATCCCTTTGACAATTCCCCAAGAACAGCCTTAGCGAAAGGATTCTTGAAGGGAAAGATGTAACTCTGTGAGATTAATTAACAGAACACAGAGCAGTTTCTCAGAAAGCTTCTTTCCAGTTTTGAACGGAAGATATTTCCATTTTCACGATAGCCCTCCATGGGCTTCCAAATATCCCTTTGGCAATTCCACAAGAACAGCCTTAGCGAAAGGCTTCTTGAAGGGAAAGAGGTAACTCTGTGAGATGAATTAACAGAACACAGAGCTGTTTCTCAAAAGGCTTGTTTGCAGTTTTCAACGGAAGATATTTCCTTTTTCACCATAGCACTCCATGGGCTTCCAAATATCCCTTTGCCAATTCCACAAGAACAGCCTTAGCGAAAGGCTTCTTGAAGGGAAAGATGTAACTCTGTGAGATGAATTAACAGAACACAGAGCAGTTTCTCAGACAGCTTCTTTCCAGTTTTGAACGGAAGATATTTCCTTTTTCACCGTAGCCCTCTATGGGATTCCAAATATCCCTTTGCCAATTCCACAAGAACAGCCTTAGCGAAAGGCTTCTTGAAGGGAAAGATGTAACTATGTGAGATGAATTAACAGAACACAGAGCAGTTTCTCAGAAAGCTTCTTTCCAGTTTTGAACGGAAGATATTTCCTTTTTCACCACAGCCCACTATGGGCTTCCAAATATCCCTTTGCCAATTCCACAAGAACAGCCTTAGCGAAAGGCTTCTTGAGGGGAAAGATGTAACTCTATGAGATGAATTAACAGAACACAGAGCAGTTTCTCAGAAAGCTTGTTTCCAGTTTTGAACGGAAGATATTTCCTTTTTCACCATAGCCCTCTAAGGGCTTCCAAATATCCCTTTGCCAAATCCACAAGAACAGCCTTAACGAAAGGCTTCTTGAAGGGAAAGATGTAACACTGTGAGATGAATTAACAGAACACAGAGCAGTTTCTCAGAAAGCTTCTTTCCAGTTTTGAACGGAATATATTTCCTTTTTCACCACAGCCCACTATGGGCTTCCAAATATCCCTTTGCCAATTCCACAAGAACAGCCTTAGCGAAAGGCTTCTTGAGGGGAAAGATGTAACTCTATGAGATGAATTAACAGAACACAGAGCAGTTTCTCAGAAAGCTTCTTTCCATTTTTGAACGGAAGATATTTCCTTTTTCACCGTAGCCTTCTATGGGCTTCCAAATATCCCTTTGCCAATTCCACAAGAACAGCCTAAGCGAAAGGCTTCTTGAAGGGAAAGATGTAACACTGTGAGATGAATTTACAGAACACAGAGCAGTTTCTCAGAAAGCTTGTATCCAGTTTTGAACGGAAGATATATCCTTTTTCACCGCAGCCCTCTATGGGCTTCCAAATATCCCTTTGCCAATTCCACAAGAACCTCCTTAGCGAAAGGCTTCTTGAAGGGAAAGATGTAATTCATTGAGATGAATTAACAGAACATAGAGCAGTTTCTCAGAAAGCTTCTTTCCAGTTTTGAACGGAAGATATTTCCTTTTTCACGATAGCCCTCTATGGGCTTCCAAATATCCCTTTGCCAATTCCACAAGAACAGCCTTAGCGAAAGGCTTCTTGAAGGGAAAGATGTAACTCTGTGAGATGAATTAACAGAACACAGAGCAGTTTCTCAGAAAGCTTCTTTACAGTTTTGAACGGAAGATATTTCCTTTTTCACCATAGCCCTCTATGGGCTTCCAAATATCCCTTTGCCAATTCCACAAGAACAGCCTTAGCAAAAGGCTGTTTCAAGGGAAAGATGTAACTCTGTGAGATGAATTAACAGAACACAGAGAAGTTTCTCAGAAAGCTTCTTTCCAGTTTTGAACGGAAGATATTTCCTTTTTCACCATAGCCCTCTCTGGGCTTCCAAATATCCCTTTGCCAATTCCACAAGAACAGCCTTAGCGAAAGGCTTCTTGAAGGGAAAGATGTAACTCTGTGAGATGAATTAACAGAACACAGAGCAGTTTCTCAGAAAGCTTCTTTCCAGTTTTGAAAGGAAGATATTTCCTTTTTAACCATAGCCCTCTAGGGGCTTCCAAATATCCCTTTGACAATTCCCCAAGAACAGCCTTAGCGAAAGGCTTCTTGAAGGGAAAGATGTAACTCTGTGAGATGAATTAAAAGAACACAGAGCAGTTTCTCAGAAAGCTTGTTTCCAGTTTTGAACGGAAGATATTACCTTTTTCACCATAGCCCTCTATGGGCTTCCAAATATCCCTTTGCCAAATCCACAAGAACAGCCTTAGCGAAAGGCTTCTTGAAGGTAAAGATGTAACTATGTGAGATGAATTAACAGAACACAGAGCAGTTTCTCAGAAAGCTTCTTTCCAGTTTTGAACGGAAGATATTTCCTTTTTCACAATAGCCCTCTTTGGGCTTCCAAATATCCCTTTGCCAATTCCACAAGAACAGCCTTAGCGAAAGGCTTCTTGAAGGGAAAGATGTAACTCTGTGAGATGAATTAACAGAACACAGAGCTGTTTCTCAAAAGGCTTGTTTGCAGTTTTCAACGGAAGATAGTTCCTTTTTCACCATAGCACTCCATGGGCTTCCAAATATCCCTTTGCCAATTCCACAAGAACAGCCTTAGCGAAAGGCTTCTTGAAGGGAAAGATGTAACTCTGTGAGATGAATTAACAGAACACAGAGCAGTTTCTCAGAAAGCTTCTTTCCAGTTTTGAACGGAAGATATTTCCTTTTTCACCGTAGCCCTCTATGGGCTTCCAAATATCCCTTTGCCAATTCCACAAGAACAGCCTTAGCGAAAGACTTTTTGAAGGGAAAGATGCAACTCTGTGAGATGAATTAACAGAACACAGAACAGTTTCTCAGAAAGCTTGTTTCCAGTTTTGAACGGAAGATATTTCCTTTTTCACCAGAGCCCTCTAGGGGTTCCAAATGTCCCTTTGCCAATTCCACAAGAACAGCTTTAGCGAAAGTCTTCTTGAAGGGAAAGATGTAACTCTGTGAGATGAATTAACAGAACACAGAGCAGATTCTCAGAAAGCTTCTTTCCAGTTTTGAACGGAAGATATTTCCTTTTTCACCATAGCCATCTATGGGGTTCGAAATATCCCTTTTCCAAATCCAAAAGAACAGCCTTAGCGAAAGGCTTCTTGAAGGGAAAGATGTAACTCTGTGAGATGAATTAACAGAACACAGAGCAGTTTCTCAGAAAGCTTCTTTCCAGTTTTGAACGGAAGATATTTCCTTTTTCACCATAGCCCTCTATGGGCTTCCAAATATCCCTTTGCCAATTCCACAAGAACAGCCTTAGCGAAAGGCTTCTTGAAGGGAAAGATGTAACTCTGTGAGATGAATTAACAGAACACAGAGCAGTTTCTCAGAAAGCTTCTTTCCAGTTTTGAACGGAAGATATTTCCTTTTTCAGCATAGCCCTCTATGGGCTTCCAAATATCCCTTTGCCAATTCCACAAGAAGAGCCTTAGCGAAAGTCTTCTTGAAGGGAAAGATGTAACTCTGTGAGATGAATTAACAGAACACAGAGCAGTTTCTCAGAAAGCTTCTTTCCAGTTTTGAACGGAAGATATTTCCTTTTTCACCATAGCCCTCTATGGGCTTCCAAATATCCCTTTGCCAATTCCACAAGAACAGCCTTAGCGAAAGGCTTCTTGAAGGGAAAGATGTAACTCTGTGAGATGAATTAACAGAACACAGAGCAGTTTCTCAGAAAGGTTCTTTCCAGTTTTGAACGGAAGATATTTCCTTTTTCACCATAGCCCTCTATGGGCTTCCAAATATCTCTTTGCCAATTCCATAATAACAGCGTTAGCGAAAGGCTTCTTGAAGTGAAAGATGTAACTCTGTGAGATGAATTAACAGAACACAGAGCAGTTTCTCAGAAAGCTTCTTTCCAGTTTTGAACGGAAGATATTTCCTTTTTCACGATAGCCCTCTATGGGCTTCCAAATATCCCTTTGCCAATTCCACAAGAAAAGCCTTAGCGAAAGGCTTCTTGACGGGAAAGATGTAACTCTGAGAGATGAATTAACAGAACACAGAGCAGTTTCTCAGAAAGCTTCTTTCCAGTTTTGAACGGAAGATATTTCCTTTTTCACCATAGCCCTCTATGGGCTTCCAAATATCCCTTTGCCAATTCCACAAGAACAGCCTTAGCGAAAGGCTTCTTGAAGGGAAAGATGTAACTCTGTGAGATGAATTAACAGAACACAGAGCAGTTTCTCAGAAAGCTTCTTTCCAGTTTTGAACGGAAGATATTTCCTTTTTCACCATAGCCCTCTATGGGCTTCCAAATATCCCTTTGCCAATTCCACAAGAACAGCCTTAGCGAAAGGCTTCTTGAAGGGAAAGATGTAACTCTGTGATATGAATTAACAGAACACAGAGCAGTTTCTCAGAAAGCTTGTTTCCAGTTTTGAACGGAAGATATTTCCTTTTTCACCAAAGCCCTCTATGGGCTTCCAAATATCCCTTTGCCAATTCCACAAGAACAGCCTTAGCGAAAGGCTTCTTGAAGGGAAAGATGTAACTCTGTGAGATGAATTAACAGAACACAGAGCAGTTTCTCAGAAAGCTTGTTTCCAGTTTTGAACGGAAGATATTTCCTTTTTCACCATAGCCCTCTATGGGCTTCCAAATATCCCTTTGCCAAATCCACAAGAACAGCCTTAACGATAGGCTTCTTGAAGGGAAAGATGTAACACTGTGAGATGAATTAACAGAACACAGAGCAGTTTCTCAGAAAGCTTCTTTCCAGTTTTGAACGGAAGATATTTCCTTTTTCACCACAGCCCACTATGGGCTTCCAAATATCCCTTTGCCAATTCCACAGGAACAGCCTTAGCGAAAGGCTTCTTGAGGGGAAAGATGTAACTCTATGAGATGAATTAACAGAACACAGAGCAGTTTCTCAGAAAGCTTGTTTCCAGTTTTGAACGGAAGATATTTCCTTTTTCACCGTAGCCCTCTATGGGCTTCCAAATATCCCTTTGCCAATTCCACAAGAACAGCCTTAGCGAAAGACTTTTTGAAGGGAAAGATGCAACTCTGTGAGATGAATTAACAGAACACAGAACAGTTTCTCAGAAAGCTTGTTTCCAGTTTTGAACGGAAGATATTTCCTTTTTCACCAGAGCCCTCTAGGGGTTCCAAATGTCCCTTTGCCAATTCCACAAGAACAGCATTAGCGAAAGTCTTATTGAAGGGAAAGATGTAACTCTGTGAGATGAATTAACAGAACACAGAGCAGATTCTCAGAAAGCTTCTTTCCAGTTTTGAACGGAAGATATTTCCTTTTTCACCATAGCCATCTATGGGGTTCGAAATATCCCTTTTCCAAATCCAAAAGAACAGCCTTAGCGAAAGGCTTCTTGAAGGGAAAGATGTAACTCTGTGAGATGAATTATCAGAACACAGAGCAGTTTCTCAGAAAGCTTCTTTCCAGTTTTGAACGGAAGATATTTCCTTTTTCACCATAGCACTCCATGGGCTTCCAAATATCCCTTTACCACTTCCACAAGAACAGCCTTAGCGAAAGGCTTCTTGAAGGGAAAGATGTAACTCTGTGAGATGAATTATCAGAACACAGAGCAGTTTCTCAGAAAACTTCTTTCCAGTTTTGAACGGAAGATATTTCCTTTTTCACCATAGCACTCTATGGGCTTCCAAATATCCCTTTGCCAATTCCACAAGAACAGCCTTAGCGAAAGGCTTCTTGAAGGGAAAGATGTATCTCTATGAGATGAATTAACAGAACACAGAGCAGTTTCTCAGAAAGCTTCTTTCCAGTTTTGAACGGAAGATATTTCCTTTTTCACCATAGCCCTCTATGGGCTTCCAAATATCCCTTTGCCAATTCCACAAGAACAGCCTTAGCGAAAGGCTTCTTGAAGGGAAAGATGTAACTCTGTGAGATGAATTAACAGAACACAGAGCAGTTTCTCAGACAGCTTCTTTCCAGTTTTGAACGGAAGATATTTCCTTTTTCACCGTAGCCCTCTATGGGATTCCAAATATCCCTTTGCCAATTCCACAAGAACAGCCTTAGCGAAAGACTTTTTGAAGGGAAAGATGTAACTCTGTGGGATGAATTAACAGAACACAGAGCAGTTTCTCAGAAAGCTTCTTTCCAGTTTTGAACGGAAGATATTTCCTTTTTCACCATAGCACTCCATGGGCTTCCAAATATCCCTTTACCAATTCCACAAGAACAGCCTTAGCGAAAGGCTTCTTGAAGGGAAAGATGTAACTCTGTGAGATGAAATATCAGAACACAGAGCAGTTTCTCAGAAAGCTTCTTTCCAGTTTTGAACGGAAGATATTTCCTTTTTCAGCATAGCCCTCTATGGGCTTCCAAATATCCCTTTGCCAATTCCACAAGAACAGCCTTAGCGAAAGGCTTCTTGAAGGGAAAGATGTAACTCTGTGAGATGAATTAACAGAACACAGAGCTGTTTCTCAAAAGGCTTGTTTGCAGTTTTCAACGGAAGATATTTCCTTTTTCACCATAGCACTCCATGGGGTTCCAAATATCCCTTTGCCAATTCCACAAGAACAGCCTTAGCTAAAGGCTTCTTGAAGGGAAAGATGTAACTCTGTGAGATGAATTAACAGAACACAGAGCAGTTTCTCAGACAGCTTCTTTCCAGTTTTGAACGGAAGATATTTCCTTTTTCACCGTAGCCCTCTATGGGATTCCAAATATCCCTTTGCCAATTCCACAAGAACAGCCTTAGCGAAAGGCTTCTTGACGGGAAAGATGTAACTCTGTGAGATGAATTAACAGAACACAGAGCAAATTCTCAGAAAGCTTCTTTCCAGTTTTGAACGGAAGATATTTCCTTTTTCACCATAGCCATCTATGGGGTTCGAAATATCCCTTTGCCAATTCCAAAAGAACAGCCTTAGCGAAAGGCTTCTTGAAGGGAAGGATGTAACTCTGTGAGATGAATTAACAGAACACAGAGCAGTTTCTCAGAAAGCTTCTTTCCAGTTTTGAACGGAAGATATTTCCTTTTTCACCATAGCACTCCATGGGCTTCCAAATATCCCTTTACCAATTCCACAAGACAGCCTTAGCGAAAGGCTTCTTGAAGGGAAAGATGTAACTCTGTGAGATGAAATATCAGAACACAGAGCAGTTTCTCAGAAAGCTTCTTTCCAGTTTTGAACGGAAGATATTTCCTTTTTCACCATAGCCCTCTATGGGCTTCCAAATATCCCTTTGCCAATTCCACAAGAACAGCCTTAGCGAAAGGCTTCTTGAAGGGAAAGATGTAACTCTGTGAGATGAATTAACAGAACACAGAGCAGTTTCACAGAAAGCTTCTTTCCAGTTTTGAACGGAAGATATTTCCTTTTTCACGATAGCCCTCTATGGGCTTCCAAATATCCCTTTGCCAATTCCACAAGAACAGCCTTAGCGAAAGGCTTCTTGAAGGGAAAGATGTAACTCTGTGAGATGAATTAACAGAACACAGAGCAGTTTCTCAGAAAGCTTCTTTCCAGTTTTGAACGGAAGATATTTCCTTTTTCACCATAGCCCTCTATGGGCTTCCAAATATCCCTTTGCCAATTCCACAAGAACAGCCTTAGCGAAAGGCTTCTTGAAGGGAAAGATGTAACTCTGTGAGATGAACTAACAGAACACAGAGCAGTTTCTCAGAAAGCTTCTTTCCAGTTTTGAACGGAAGATATTTCCTTTTTCACCATAGCCCTCTATGGGCTTCCAAATATCCCTTTGACAATTCCCCAAGAACAGCCTTAGCGAAAGGCTTCTTGAAGGGAAAGATGTAACTCTGTGAGATGAATTAACAGAACACAGAGCAGTTTCTCAGAAAGCTTCTTTCCGGTTTTGAACGGAAGATATTTCCTTTTTCACCATAGCCCTCTATTGGCTTCCAAATATCCCTTTGCCAATTCCACAAGAACAACCTTAGCGAAAGGCTTCTTGAAGGGAAAGATGTAACTCTGTGACATGAATTAAGAGAACACAGAGCAGTTTCTCAGAAAGCTTCTTTCCAGTTTTGAACGGAAGATATTTCCTTTTCATCGTAGCCCTCTATGGGCTTCCAAATATCCCTTTGCCAATTCCACAAGAACAGCCTTAGCGAAAGGCTTCTTGAAGGGAAAGATGTAACTCTGTGAGATGAATTAACAGAACATAGAACAGTTTCTCAGAAAGCTTCTTTCCAGTTTTGAACGGAATATATTTCCTTTTTCACCACAGCCCTCTATGGGCTTCCAAATATCCCTTTGCCAGTTCCACAAGAACAGCCTTAGCGAAAGGCTTCTTGAAGGGAAAGTTGTAACTCTGTGAGATGAATTATCAGAACACAGAGCAATTTCTCAGAAAGCTTCTTTCCAGTTTTGAACGGAAGATATTTCCTTTTTCACCATAGCCCTCTATGGGCTTCCAAATATCCCTTTGACAATTCCCCAAGAACAGCCTTAGCGAAAGGCTTCTTGAAGGGAAAGATGTAACTCTGTGAGATGAATTAACAGAACACAGAGCAGTTTCTCAGAAAGCTTGTTTCCAGTTTTGAACGGAAGATATTTCCTTTTTCACCATAGCCCTCTATGGGCTTCCAAATATCCCTTTGCCAAATCCACAAGAACAGCCTTAGCGAAAGGCTTCTTGAAGGTAAAGATGTAACTATGTGAGATGAATTAACAGAACACAGAGCAGTTTCTCAGAAAGCTTCTTTCCAGTTTTGAACGGAAGATATTTCCTTTTTCACAATAGCCCTCTTTGGGCTTCCAAATATCCCTTTGCCAATTCCACAAGAACAGCCTTAGCGAAAGGCTTCTTGAAGGGAAAGATGTAACTCTGTGAGATGAATTAACAGAACACAGAGCTGTTTCTCAAAAGGCTTGTTTGCAGTTTTCAACGGAAGATAGTTCCTTTTTCACCATAGCACTCCATGGGCTTCCAAATATCCCTTTCCCAATTCCACAAGAACAGCCTTAGCGAAAGGCTTCTTGAAGGGAAAGATGTAACTCTGTGAGATGAATTAACAGAACACAGAGCAGTTTCTCAGAAAGCTTCTTTCCAGTTTTGAACGGAAGATATTTCCTTTTTCACCGTAGCCCTCTATGGGCTTCCAAATATCCCTTTGCCAATTCCACAAGAACAGCCTTAGCGAAAGACTTTTTGAAGGGAAAGATGCAACTCTGTGAGATGAATTAACAGAACACAGAACAGTTTCTCAGAAAGCTTGTTTCCAGTTTTGAACGGAAGATATTTCCTTTTTCACCAGAGCCCTCTAGGGGTTCCAAATGTCCCTTTGCCAATTCCACAAGAACAGCATTAGCGAAAGTCTTCTTGAAGGGAAAGATGTAACTCTGTGAGATGAATTAACAGAACACAGAGCAGATTCTCAGAAAGCTTCTTTCCAGTTTTGAACGGAAGATATTTCCTTTTTCACCATAGCCATCTATGGGGTTCGAAATATCCCTTTTCCAAATCCAAAAGAACAGCCTTAGCGAAAGGCTTCTTGAAGGGAAAGATGTAACTCTGTGAGATGAATTAACAGAACACAGAGCAGTTTCTCAGAAAGCTTCTTTCCAGTTTTGAACGGAAGATATTTCCTTTTTCACCATAGCACTCCATGGGCTTCCAAATATCCCTTTACCACTTCCACAAGAACAGCCTTAGCGAAAGGCTTCTTGAAGGGAAAGATGTAACTCTGTGAGATGAATTATCAGAACACAGAGCAGTTTCTCAGAAAACTTCTTTCCAGTTTTGAACGGAAGATATTTCCTTTTTCACCGTAGCCCTCTATGGGATTCCAAATATCCCTTTGCCAATTCCACAAGAACAGCCTTAGCGAAAGACTTTTTGAAGGGAAAGATGTAACTCTGTGGGATGAATTAACAGAACACAGAGCAGTTTCTCAGAAAGCTTCTTTCCAGTTTTGAACGGAAGATTTTTCCTTTTTCACCATAGCACTCCATGGGCTTCCAAATATCCCTTTACCAATTCCACAAGAACAGCCTTAGCGAAAGGCTTCTTGAAGGGAAAGATGTAACTCTGTGAGATGAAATATCAGAACACAGAGCAGTTTCTCAGAAAGCTTCTTTCCAGTTTTGAACGGAAGATATTTCCTTTTTCAGCATAGCCCTCTATGGGCTTCCAAATATCCCTTTGCCAATTCCACAAGAACAGCCTTAGCGAAAGGCTTCTTGAAGGGAAAGATGTAACTCTGTGAGATGAATTAACAGAACACAGAGGTGTTTCTCAAAAGGCTTGTTTGCAGTTTTCAACGGAAGATATTTCCTTTTTCACCATAGCACTCCATGGGCTTTCAAATATCCCTATGCCAATTCCACAAGAACAACCTTAGCGAAAGGCTTCTTGAAGGGAAAGATGTAACTCTGTGAGATGAATTAACAGAACACAGAGCAGTTTCTCAGAAAGCTTCTTTCCAGTATTGAACGGAAGATATTTCCTTTTTCACCGTAGCCCTCTATGGGCTTCCAAATATCCCGTTGCCAATTCCACAAGAACGGCCTTAGCGAAAGGCTTCTTGAAGAGAAAGATGTAACTCTGTGAGATGAATTAACAGAACACAGAGCAGTTTCTCAGAAAGCTTCTTTCCAGTTTTGAACGGAATATATTTCCTTTTTCACCATAGCCCTCTATGGGCTTCCAAATATCCCTTTTCCAATTCCACAAGAACAGCCTTAGCGAAAGGCTTCTTGAAGGGAAAGATGTAACTCTGTGAGATGAATTCACAGAACACAGAGCAGTTTCCCAGAAAGCTTCTTTACAGTTTTGAACGGAAGATATTTCCTTTTCCACCATAGCCCTCTATGGGCTTCCAAATATCCCTTTGCCAATTCCACAAGAACAGCCTTAGCGAAAGGCTTCGTGAAGGGAAAGATGTAACTCTGTGAGATGAATTAACAGAACACAGAGCAGTTTCTCAGAAAGCTTCTTTCCAGTTTTGAACGGAAGATATTTCCTTTTTCACCATAGCCCTCTATGGGCTTCCAAATATCCCTTTGCCAATTCCAGGAGAACAGCCTTAGCGAAAGGCTTCTTGAAGGAAAAGATGTAACTCTGTGAGATGAATTAACAGAACACAGAGCACTTTCACAGAAAGCTTCTTTCCAGTTTTGAACGGAAGATATTTCCTTTTTCACGATAGCCCTCTATGGGCTTCCAAATATCCCTTTGCCAATTCCACAAGAACAGCCTTAGCGAAAGGCTTCTTGAAGGGAAAGATGTAACTCTGTGAGATGAATTAACAGAACACAGAGCAGTTTCTCAGAAAGCTTCTTTCCAGTTTTGAACGGAAGATATTTCATTTTTCACCATAGCCCTCTATGGGATTCCAAATATCCCTTTGACAATTCCCCAAGAACAGCCTTAGCGAAAGGATTCTTGAAGGGAAAGATGTAACTCTGTGAGATTAATTAACAGAACACAGAGCAGTTTCTCAGAAAGCTTCTTTCCAGTTTTGAACGGAAGATATTTCCATTTTCACGATAGCCCTCCATGGGCTTCCAAATATCCCTTTGGCAATTCCACAAGAACAGCCTTAGCGAAAGGCTTCTTGAAGGGAAAGAGGTAACTCTGTGAGATGAATTAACAGAACACAGAGCTGTTTCTCAAAAGGCTTGTTTGCAGTTTTCAACGGAAGATATTTCCTTTTTCACCATAGCACTCCATGGGCTTCCAAATATCCCTTTGCCAATTCCACAAGAACAGCCTTAGCGAAAGGCTTCTTGAAGGGAAAGATGTAACTCTGTGAGATGAATTAACAGAACACAGAGCAGTTTCTCAGACAGCTTCTTTCCAGTTTTGAACGGAAGATATTTCCTTTTTCACCGTAGCCCTCTATGGGATTCCAAATATCCCTTTGCCAATTCCACAAGAACAGCCTTAGCGAAAGGCTTCTTGAAGGGAAAGATGTAACTATGTGAGATGAATTAACAGAACACAGAGCAGTTTCTCAGAAAGCTTCTTTCCAGTTTTGAACGGAAGATATTTCCTTTTTCACCACAGCCCACTATGGGCTTCCAAATATCCCTTTGCCAATTCCACAAGAACAGCCTTAGCGAAAGGCTTCTTGAGGGGAAAGATGTAACTCTATGAGATGAATTAACAGAACACAGAGCAGTTTCTCAGAAAGCTTGTTTCCAGTTTTGAACGGAAGATATTTCCTTTTTCACCATAGCCCTCTAAGGGCTTCCAAATATCCCTTTGCCAAATCCACAAGAACAGCCTTAACGAAAGGCTTCTTGAAGGGAAAGATGTAACACTGTGAGATGAATTAACAGAACACAGAGCAGTTTCTCAGAAAGCTTCTTTCCAGTTTTGAACGGAATATATTTCCTTTTTCACCACAGCCCACTATGGGCTTCCAAATATCCCTTTGCCAATTCCACAAGAACAGCCTTAGCGAAAGGCTTCTTGAGGGGAAAGATGTAACTCTATGAGATGAATTAACAGAACACAGAGCAGTTTCTCAGAAAGCTTCTTTCCATTTTTGAACGGAAGATATTTCCTTTTTCACCGTAGCCTTCTATGGGCTTCCAAATATCCCTTTGCCAATTCCACAAGAACAGCCTAAGCGAAAGGCTTCTTGAAGGGAAAGATGTAACACTGTGAGATGAATTTACAGAACACAGAGCAGTTTCTCAGAAAGCTTGTATCCAGTTTTGAACGGAAGATATATCCTTTTTCACCGCAGCCCTCTATGGGCTTCCAAATATCCCTTTGCCAATTCCACAAGAACCTCCTTAGCGAAAGGCTTCTTGAAGGGAAAGATGTAATTCATTGAGATGAATTAACAGAACATAGAGCAGTTTCTCAGAAAGCTTCTTTCCAGTTTTGAACGGAAGATATTTCCTTTTTCACGATAGCCCTCTATGGGCTTCCAAATATCCCTTTGCCAATTCCACAAGAACAGCCTTAGCGAAAGGCTTCTTGAAGGGAAAGATGTAACTCTGTGAGATGAATTAACAGAACACAGAGCAGTTTCTCAGAAAGCTTCTTTACAGTTTTGAACGGAAGATATTTCCTTTTTCACCATAGCCCTCTATGGGCTTCCAAATATCCCTTTGCCAATTCCACAAGAACAGCCTTAGCAAAAGGCTGTTTCAAGGGAAAGATGTAACTCTGTGAGATGAATTAACAGAACACAGAGAAGTTTCTCAGAAAGCTTCTTTCCAGTTTTGAACGGAAGATATTTCCTTTTTCACCATAGCCCTCTCTGGGCTTCCAAATATCCCTTTGCCAATTCCACAAGAACAGCCTTAGCGAAAGGCTTCTTGAAGGGAAAGATGTAACTCTGTGAGATGAATTAACAGAACACAGAGCAGTTTCTCAGAAAGCTTCTTTCCAGTTTTGAAAGGAAGATATTTCCTTTTTAACCATAGCCCTCTAGGGGCTTCCAAATATCCCTTTGACAATTCCCCAAGAACAGCCTTAGCGAAAGGCTTCTTGAAGGGAAAGATGTAACTCTGTGAGATGAATTAAAAGAACACAGAGCAGTTTCTCAGAAAGCTTGTTTCCAGTTTTGAACGGAAGATATTACCTTTTTCACCATAGCCCTCTATGGGCTTCCAAATATCCCTTTGCCAAATCCACAAGAACAGCCTTAGCGAAAGGCTTCTTGAAGGTAAAGATGTAACTATGTGAGATGAATTAACAGAACACAGAGCAGTTTCTCAGAAAGCTTCTTTCCAGTTTTGAACGGAAGATATTTCCTTTTTCACAATAGCCCTCTTTGGGCTTCCAAATATCCCTTTGCCAATTCCACAAGAACAGCCTTAGCGAAAGGCTTCTTGAAGGGAAAGATGTAACTCTGTGAGATGAATTAACAGAACACAGAGCTGTTTCTCAAAAGGCTTGTTTGCAGTTTTCAACGGAAGATAGTTCCTTTTTCACCATAGCACTCCATGGGCTTCCAAATATCCCTTTGCCAATTCCACAAGAACAGCCTTAGCGAAAGGCTTCTTGAAGGGAAAGATGTAACTCTGTGAGATGAATTAACAGAACACAGAGCAGTTTCTCAGAAAGCTTCTTTCCAGTTTTGAACGGAAGATATTTCCTTTTTCACCGTAGCCCTCTATGGGCTTCCAAATATCCCTTTGCCAATTCCACAAGAACAGCCTTAGCGAAAGACTTTTTGAAGGGAAAGATGCAACTCTGTGAGATGAATTAACAGAACACAGAACAGTTTCTCAGAAAGCTTGTTTCCAGTTTTGAACGGAAGATATTTCCTTTTTCACCAGAGCCCTCTAGGGGTTCCAAATGTCCCTTTGCCAATTCCACAAGAACAGCTTTAGCGAAAGTCTTCTTGAAGGGAAAGATGTAACTCTGTGAGATGAATTAACAGAACACAGAGCAGATTCTCAGAAAGCTTCTTTCCAGTTTTGAACGGAAGATATTTCCTTTTTCACCATAGCCATCTATGGGGTTCGAAATATCCCTTTTCCAAATCCAAAAGAACAGCCTTAGCGAAAGGCTTCTTGAAGGGAAAGATGTAACTCTGTGAGATGAATTAACAGAACACAGAGCAGTTTCTCAGAAAGCTTCTTTCCAGTTTTGAACGGAAGATATTTCCTTTTTCACCATAGCCCTCTATGGGCTTCCAAATATCCCTTTGCCAATTCCACAAGAACAGCCTTAGCGAAAGGCTTCTTGAAGGGAAAGATGTAACTCTGTGAGATGAATTAACAGAACACAGAGCAGTTTCTCAGAAAGCTTCTTTCCAGTTTTGAACGGAAGATATTTCCTTTTTCAGCATAGCCCTCTATGGGCTTCCAAATATCCCTTTGCCAATTCCACAAGAAGAGCCTTAGCGAAAGTCTTCTTGAAGGGAAAGATGTAACTCTGTGAGATGAATTAACAGAACACAGAGCAGTTTCTCAGAAAGCTTCTTTCCAGTTTTGAACGGAAGATATTTCCTTTTTCACCATAGCCCTCTATGGGCTTCCAAATATCCCTTTGCCAATTCCACAAGAACAGCCTTAGCGAAAGGCTTCTTGAAGGGAAAGATGTAACTCTGTGAGATGAATTAACAGAACACAGAGCAGTTTCTCAGAAAGGTTCTTTCCAGTTTTGAACGGAAGATATTTCCTTTTTCACCATAGCCCTCTATGGGCTTCCAAATATCTCTTTGCCAATTCCATAATAACAGCGTTAGCGAAAGGCTTCTTGAAGTGAAAGATGTAACTCTGTGAGATGAATTAACAGAACACAGAGCAGTTTCTCAGAAAGCTTCTTTCCAGTTTTGAACGGAAGATATTTCCTTTTTCACGATAGCCCTCTATGGGCTTCCAAATATCCCTTTGCCAATTCCACAAGAAAAGCCTTAGCGAAAGGCTTCTTGACGGGAAAGATGTAACTCTGAGAGATGAATTAACAGAACACAGAGCAGTTTCTCAGAAAGCTTCTTTCCAGTTTTGAACGGAAGATATTTCCTTTTTCACCATAGCCCTCTATGGGCTTCCAAATATCCCTTTGCCAATTCCACAAGAACAGCCTTAGCGAAAGGCTTCTTGAAGGGAAAGATGTAACTCTGTGAGATGAATTAACAGAACACAGAGCAGTTTCTCAGAAAGCTTCTTTCCAGTTTTGAACGGAAGATATTTCCTTTTTCACCATAGCCCTCTATGGGCTTCCAAATATCCCTTTGCCAATTCCACAAGAACAGCCTTAGCGAAAGGCTTCTTGAAGGGAAAGATGTAACTCTGTGATATGAATTAACAGAACACAGAGCAGTTTCTCAGAAAGCTTGTTTCCAGTTTTGAACGGAAGATATTTCCTTTTTCACCAAAGCCCTCTATGGGCTTCCAAATATCCCTTTGCCAATTCCACAAGAACAGCCTTAGCGAAAGGCTTCTTGAAGGGAAAGATGTAACTCTGTGAGATGAATTAACAGAACACAGAGCAGTTTCTCAGAAAGCTTGTTTCCAGTTTTGAACGGAAGATATTTCCTTTTTCACCATAGCCCTCTATGGGCTTCCAAATATCCCTTTGCCAAATCCACAAGAACAGCCTTAACGATAGGCTTCTTGAAGGGAAAGATGTAACACTGTGAGATGAATTAACAGAACACAGAGCAGTTTCTCAGAAAGCTTCTTTCCAGTTTTGAACGGAAGATATTTCCTTTTTCACCACAGCCCACTATGGGCTTCCAAATATCCCTTTGCCAATTCCACAGGAACAGCCTTAGCGAAAGGCTTCTTGAGGGGAAAGATGTAACTCTATGAGATGAATTAACAGAACACAGAGCAGTTTCTCAGAAAGCTTGTTTCCAGTTTTGAACGGAAGATATTTCCTTTTTCACCGTAGCCCTCTATGGGCTTCCAAATATCCCTTTGCCAATTCCACAAGAACAGCCTTAGCGAAAGACTTTTTGAAGGGAAAGATGCAACTCTGTGAGATGAATTAACAGAACACAGAACAGTTTCTCAGAAAGCTTGTTTCCAGTTTTGAACGGAAGATATTTCCTTTTTCACCAGAGCCCTCTAGGGGTTCCAAATGTCCCTTTGCCAATTCCACAAGAACAGCATTAGCGAAAGTCTTATTGAAGGGAAAGATGTAACTCTGTGAGATGAATTAACAGAACACAGAGCAGATTCTCAGAAAGCTTCTTTCCAGTTTTGAACGGAAGATATTTCCTTTTTCACCATAGCCATCTATGGGGTTCGAAATATCCCTTTTCCAAATCCAAAAGAACAGCCTTAGCGAAAGGCTTCTTGAAGGGAAAGATGTAACTCTGTGAGATGAATTATCAGAACACAGAGCAGTTTCTCAGAAAGCTTCTTTCCAGTTTTGAACGGAAGATATTTCCTTTTTCACCATAGCACTCCATGGGCTTCCAAATATCCCTTTACCACTTCCACAAGAACAGCCTTAGCGAAAGGCTTCTTGAAGGGAAAGATGTAACTCTGTGAGATGAATTATCAGAACACAGAGCAGTTTCTCAGAAAACTTCTTTCCAGTTTTGAACGGAAGATATTTCCTTTTTCACCATAGCACTCTATGGGCTTCCAAATATCCCTTTGCCAATTCCACAAGAACAGCCTTAGCGAAAGGCTTCTTGAAGGGAAAGATGTATCTCTATGAGATGAATTAACAGAACACAGAGCAGTTTCTCAGAAAGCTTCTTTCCAGTTTTGAACGGAAGATATTTCCTTTTTCACCATAGCCCTCTATGGGCTTCCAAATATCCCTTTGCCAATTCCACAAGAACAGCCTTAGCGAAAGGCTTCTTGAAGGGAAAGATGTAACTCTGTGAGATGAATTAACAGAACACAGAGCAGTTTCTCAGACAGCTTCTTTCCAGTTTTGAACGGAAGATATTTCCTTTTTCACCGTAGCCCTCTATGGGATTCCAAATATCCCTTTGCCAATTCCACAAGAACAGCCTTAGCGAAAGACTTTTTGAAGGGAAAGATGTAACTCTGTGGGATGAATTAACAGAACACAGAGCAGTTTCTCAGAAAGCTTCTTTCCAGTTTTGAACGGAAGATATTTCCTTTTTCACCATAGCACTCCATGGGCTTCCAAATATCCCTTTACCAATTCCACAAGAACAGCCTTAGCGAAAGGCTTCTTGAAGGGAAAGATGTAACTCTGTGAGATGAAATATCAGAACACAGAGCAGTTTCTCAGAAAGCTTCTTTCCAGTTTTGAACGGAAGATATTTCCTTTTTCAGCATAGCCCTCTATGGGCTTCCAAATATCCCTTTGCCAATTCCACAAGAACAGCCTTAGCGAAAGGCTTCTTGAAGGGAAAGATGTAACTCTGTGAGATGAATTAACAGAACACAGAGCTGTTTCTCAAAAGGCTTGTTTGCAGTTTTCAACGGAAGATATTTCCTTTTTCACCATAGCACTCCATGGGGTTCCAAATATCCCTTTGCCAATTCCACAAGAACAGCCTTAGCTAAAGGCTTCTTGAAGGGAAAGATGTAACTCTGTGAGATGAATTAACAGAACACAGAGCAGTTTCTCAGACAGCTTCTTTCCAGTTTTGAACGGAAGATATTTCCTTTTTCACCGTAGCCCTCTATGGGATTCCAAATATCCCTTTGCCAATTCCACAAGAACAGCCTTAGCGAAAGGCTTCTTGACGGGAAAGATGTAACTCTGTGAGATGAATTAACAGAACACAGAGCAAATTCTCAGAAAGCTTCTTTCCAGTTTTGAACGGAAGATATTTCCTTTTTCACCATAGCCATCTATGGGGTTCGAAATATCCCTTTGCCAATTCCAAAAGAACAGCCTTAGCGAAAGGCTTCTTGAAGGGAAGGATGTAACTCTGTGAGATGAATTAACAGAACACAGAGCAGTTTCTCAGAAAGCTTCTTTCCAGTTTTGAACGGAAGATATTTCCTTTTTCACCATAGCACTCCATGGGCTTCCAAATATCCCTTTACCAATTCCACAAGACAGCCTTAGCGAAAGGCTTCTTGAAGGGAAAGATGTAACTCTGTGAGATGAAATATCAGAACACAGAGCAGTTTCTCAGAAAGCTTCTTTCCAGTTTTGAACGGAAGATATTTCCTTTTTCACCATAGCCCTCTATGGGCTTCCAAATATCCCTTTGCCAATTCCACAAGAACAGCCTTAGCGAAAGGCTTCTTGAAGGGAAAGATGTAACTCTGTGAGATGAATTAACAGAACACAGAGCAGTTTCACAGAAAGCTTCTTTCCAGTTTTGAACGGAAGATATTTCCTTTTTCACGATAGCCCTCTATGGGCTTCCAAATATCCCTTTGCCAATTCCACAAGAACAGCCTTAGCGAAAGGCTTCTTGAAGGGAAAGATGTAACTCTGTGAGATGAATTAACAGAACACAGAGCAGTTTCTCAGAAAGCTTCTTTCCAGTTTTGAACGGAAGATATTTCCTTTTTCACCATAGCCCTCTATGGGCTTCCAAATATCCCTTTGCCAATTCCACAAGAACAGCCTTAGCGAAAGGCTTCTTGAAGGGAAAGATGTAACTCTGTGAGATGAACTAACAGAACACAGAGCAGTTTCTCAGAAAGCTTCTTTCCAGTTTTGAACGGAAGATATTTCCTTTTTCACCATAGCCCTCTATGGGCTTCCAAATATCCCTTTGACAATTCCCCAAGAACAGCCTTAGCGAAAGGCTTCTTGAAGGGAAAGATGTAACTCTGTGAGATGAATTAACAGAACACAGAGCAGTTTCTCAGAAAGCTTCTTTCCGGTTTTGAACGGAAGATATTTCCTTTTTCACCATAGCCCTCTATTGGCTTCCAAATATCCCTTTGCCAATTCCACAAGAACAACCTTAGCGAAAGGCTTCTTGAAGGGAAAGATGTAACTCTGTGACATGAATTAAGAGAACACAGAGCAGTTTCTCAGAAAGCTTCTTTCCAGTTTTGAACGGAAGATATTTCCTTTTCATCGTAGCCCTCTATGGGCTTCCAAATATCCCTTTGCCAATTCCACAAGAACAGCCTTAGCGAAAGGCTTCTTGAAGGGAAAGATGTAACTCTGTGAGATGAATTAACAGAACATAGAACAGTTTCTCAGAAAGCTTCTTTCCAGTTTTGAACGGAATATATTTCCTTTTTCACCACAGCCCTCTATGGGCTTCCAAATATCCCTTTGCCAGTTCCACAAGAACAGCCTTAGCGAAAGGCTTCTTGAAGGGAAAGTTGTAACTCTGTGAGATGAATTATCAGAACACAGAGCAATTTCTCAGAAAGCTTCTTTCCAGTTTTGAACGGAAGATATTTCCTTTTTCACCATAGCCCTCTATGGGCTTCCAAATATCCCTTTGACAATTCCCCAAGAACAGCCTTAGCGAAAGGCTTCTTGAAGGGAAAGATGTAACTCTGTGAGATGAATTAACAGAACACAGAGCAGTTTCTCAGAAAGCTTGTTTCCAGTTTTGAACGGAAGATATTTCCTTTTTCACCATAGCCCTCTATGGGCTTCCAAATATCCCTTTGCCAAATCCACAAGAACAGCCTTAGCGAAAGGCTTCTTGAAGGTAAAGATGTAACTATGTGAGATGAATTAACAGAACACAGAGCAGTTTCTCAGAAAGCTTCTTTCCAGTTTTGAACGGAAGATATTTCCTTTTTCACAATAGCCCTCTTTGGGCTTCCAAATATCCCTTTGCCAATTCCACAAGAACAGCCTTAGCGAAAGGCTTCTTGAAGGGAAAGATGTAACTCTGTGAGATGAATTAACAGAACACAGAGCTGTTTCTCAAAAGGCTTGTTTGCAGTTTTCAACGGAAGATAGTTCCTTTTTCACCATAGCACTCCATGGGCTTCCAAATATCCCTTTCCCAATTCCACAAGAACAGCCTTAGCGAAAGGCTTCTTGAAGGGAAAGATGTAACTCTGTGAGATGAATTAACAGAACACAGAGCAGTTTCTCAGAAAGCTTCTTTCCAGTTTTGAACGGAAGATATTTCCTTTTTCACCGTAGCCCTCTATGGGCTTCCAAATATCCCTTTGCCAATTCCACAAGAACAGCCTTAGCGAAAGACTTTTTGAAGGGAAAGATGCAACTCTGTGAGATGAATTAACAGAACACAGAACAGTTTCTCAGAAAGCTTGTTTCCAGTTTTGAACGGAAGATATTTCCTTTTTCACCAGAGCCCTCTAGGGGTTCCAAATGTCCCTTTGCCAATTCCACAAGAACAGCATTAGCGAAAGTCTTCTTGAAGGGAAAGATGTAACTCTGTGAGATGAATTAACAGAACACAGAGCAGATTCTCAGAAAGCTTCTTTCCAGTTTTGAACGGAAGATATTTCCTTTTTCACCATAGCCATCTATGGGGTTCGAAATATCCCTTTTCCAAATCCAAAAGAACAGCCTTAGCGAAAGGCTTCTTGAAGGGAAAGATGTAACTCTGTGAGATGAATTAACAGAACACAGAGCAGTTTCTCAGAAAGCTTCTTTCCAGTTTTGAACGGAAGATATTTCCTTTTTCACCATAGCACTCCATGGGCTTCCAAATATCCCTTTACCACTTCCACAAGAACAGCCTTAGCGAAAGGCTTCTTGAAGGGAAAGATGTAACTCTGTGAGATGAATTATCAGAACACAGAGCAGTTTCTCAGAAAACTTCTTTCCAGTTTTGAACGGAAGATATTTCCTTTTTCACCGTAGCCCTCTATGGGATTCCAAATATCCCTTTGCCAATTCCACAAGAACAGCCTTAGCGAAAGACTTTTTGAAGGGAAAGATGTAACTCTGTGGGATGAATTAACAGAACACAGAGCAGTTTCTCAGAAAGCTTCTTTCCAGTTTTGAACGGAAGATTTTTCCTTTTTCACCATAGCACTCCATGGGCTTCCAAATATCCCTTTACCAATTCCACAAGAACAGCCTTAGCGAAAGGCTTCTTGAAGGGAAAGATGTAACTCTGTGAGATGAAATATCAGAACACAGAGCAGTTTCTCAGAAAGCTTCTTTCCAGTTTTGAACGGAAGATATTTCCTTTTTCAGCATAGCCCTCTATGGGCTTCCAAATATCCCTTTGCCAATTCCACAAGAACAGCCTTAGCGAAAGGCTTCTTGAAGGGAAAGATGTAACTCTGTGAGATGAATTAACAGAACACAGAGCTGTTTCTCAAAAGGCTTGTTTGCAGTTTTCAACGGAAGATATTTCCTTTTTCACCATAGCACTCCATGGGCTTCCAAATATCCCTTTGCCAATTCCACAAGAACAGCCTTAGCGAAAGGCTTCTTGAAGGGAAAGATGTAACTCTGTGAGATGAATTAACAGAACACAGAGCAGTTTCTCAGACAGCTTCTTTCCAGTTTTGAACGGAAGATATTTCCTTTTTCACCGTAGCCCTCTATGGGATTCCAAATATCCCTTTGCCAATTCCACAAGAACAGCCTTAGCGAAAGGCTTCTTGACGGGAAAGATGTAACTCTGTGAGATGAATTAACAGAACACAGAGCAAATTCTCAGAAAGCTTCTTTCCA
>NW_027327899.1:0-125202 GCF_047675955.1 Chlorocebus sabaeus | reverse complement strand
CGCCATCTGAATGGTGTCCAGGGCTTGTTCCGCCGGAGAGGTGATGCGCGTAGAATGGGGGGTCAGGTCGCAGGCTCCGAGGTTGTTTGGAATCTGTCAACGGACTTCCTAAACACACAGGTGCTTGTTAAAGAGATGTTCCTGATTGGCTAAAACATCTCAACAGGACGTGATAGCTGGTGGTGGTTTCAAGACTACCCCCATTTTTCTGTTCCTTTTTCAATGCCTGTTGGATAGGGGAGGATTGGCATACTTTTCCTGTCTGCGTACTTGACACTTTGTTTATTTGTGTGCTTATGTGGGTGTGCAGTTGACAGGATTTCGAAGCGGTCTCAGCCCTGGGGAGGCTTCAGGGCAGCCTCAGTGAGCGCTGAAGGGAGGCAGGGATTTGGGGGCTACCTCCTCCACAGGACGGACACCAAGGGCCAGAGGTCAGCAATCTCAGTGAGGTCACACAGACGGGCACACCCAGCACCCTGGCCCCTGTGCCTCTCCTTCACGTTTGTCTCTGCTCCAAGCTGCTCTCCTGGGTCATCACGGGCGATCTCTAGGCGCGTGCTTGGTTCTTGCAGAAGTGGTGTCTGGCTGTGGTCCGTGTGGGCTCTCAGGACTTCCATGTTTTTGGCTCCCATCAATATTGGGCAGTGTGGTGTATGTTTGTTTTGGAGTGGTAGATCCGGGTGGATTTTGGCTTTGCCAACTCATTTAATACCTGTTTCTCCTGTTTCTGTATCGGGTGTTCTCTGGTTAGAAGGGGGATGACGGTGTGGTGGAACGGCTTCTGGCTGTTGAGCCCCTGCTGAGAGCTGTTTGGCGTGCACACATCCGTTTCGGCACAATCTCATGAGCAGCCCTGGGCAGTGCAGAAAGCGAGGCCCAGGTGAGGCTGTCGGACCCAGGAGGGCCCTGACCTGTGTGCTTTCAGCCTCTGAGCCGCCCCTCTCCTGACTGCTTACCAAGCTGTATCGATACTGCAATCTGAGCATTGAAAAGTCACCAGGGGAATGCCGTTTCCGGGGATCTTACTGTGAACCTTCTGTTAAAGGTTGGATGTCGAATAATGACTTGCCTTTGAATGCAGGTACCAAACGGGCTCCCTGGGATAACTCATTCCATAGAAACGTTTTAAAATAATGCTCCCAACTAGCTATCCTTTACATGCTTTCTACTAAGAGGTGCTCTGCTCTCCTGTGCGCTTTAGTGATATGCCGTGTTTGCTTTGCATGCACTTGGGTTTTCAGAAGAAAACCGTGTTTGCAGGTACACTTGGAGCACGACATTCTTCTTCCTGTTAGTGTAGATGCTCCATGAGAGGAGATAATGCTCATGCATTTCTGTGTGTTTTGTGGGGAATAAAAGTAGCCGCCGGCTCTAGCAAACCTAGAAGATGCCCAAAAGGTGATACACGTGAAAATATGCGGCCACTGCCATAAACCGCCTTGTATTATGTGTGGCAAAGTGCTGTGTGTGCGCTGTCTATGGAGAAAATGAGTCTTCCCTATTTTCCCAAGAGGTAACACTTGAATAGACTTCAGAAGTTGTCTTATCTGCAAACGGTACCCTCCTTCCATTGTTTTGAGACGTTGTCATAGGAACTCACACATGTCATTGTTTTCTCAGTTAGAACCTCCAGGGTTTGTCATAGTCCCTGTGTGTCATCACAGCGTCTGGCTCCACTTGATTTAAAGCAGGAAGAGGCCAGCCACGTGGCCTCGCTGGTGCTTCCCAAGCACAGGGTCTCATGAGGGCGGGAGCACTTGGTTGGGAGACGTGCTGTTCTTCCTGATAGAAACCCTGTGGTGCCGTTCGCTAGTCTCCTGCGGCGTTTCTTCCACCCTACATGCACCCAGTTTCTGTTGGTTTTTAGTTTATTTATATTTTCCGAGACAGGGTCTTGCTCTGTCACCCAGGCTGGCATGCGGTGGCGTGATCCCTGGCTCAGGCGATCCTCCCCCCTCAGTCACCCGAGCAGCTGGGACCTGGGGCACGCACCAGCATGCCTGGCTAATTTTCTTTTCTTTGTTGCAGGGATGGGGGGTCTCGTTGTGTTGCCCAGGTGTGGCTCTGTTTTCTGGTGAGTGTACAGTGGGTTTTTATGGGGAACCTCTGTATTTGGGTCGGGGGGTGTGGCATCCTGGTCAGGAAATGGCCCTCAGGCTTCCTTCCTGCCCAGCCAGGGTCACGAGTAGTGTCTGCACCTGGGCTGGTGTGTGTGTGCTGGCCAGTAGGGCTTAGTCCTGGACTGCAGACTGGTGCTGGTCCATGGTCTGTTAGGGACCGGGGTCATAGCCGGAGGTGAGTGGCGGGCGAAGTGAGCATGACCGCCTGAGCTCTGCCTCCTCTTGGATCAGCGGCAGCATTTAGATTCTCCTAGGCGCTGGGACCCTATTGTAAACGGCATGTGAAGGGATCTCGGAGGTGCTCCTTATGAGGATCCAATGCCTGACCTGAGGTGGAACAGTTGCATTTCAAAACCACCCCTCAGAAAAATTGTCTTCCGCGATACCCATCCCTGGTGTCGAGAAGGCTGGGGTCCTTAACCATCTGGAGGGATGTACCGTGTCAGACTCACTGTGGTCGACGGGCTGTAGGCCAGGTTTCGTGAGGTCACGTGTCGGCTTGTAGGACTTTCTCTGGCAGAGGTGCGAGTGACTTCTGTTCACTGTGAGAGGCTCATCTCAGGGGCTTCATGGCCTGGGGGATGGCAGCCTGTTTGAACTGATCGAGCAATCTCACGCTACCCTTATTTTCTGAAACACCCGTGAGTGACTTTTTCACACGTTCTTTGAAGCGGCGTCATGCCCGTGCTCCTTGGTAATGAGCGAATGCTTTTGTTGACCCCTCATCCCCTTTCTTTGGGGTGTGTTCCGGTCTCGGTTCTCACGCGTTCTGCTTCTACGGGAATCTCTGAAGCTGCTGAGTGTAGAAAGCACTGAGGAGGCTGTGCTCCCACCCCCGTGAGCCTTCCAGGCATCGTCCTCTCCCCTCAGCGAGGCGACGTCCATGGCACACCGAGGAGGCTGTGCTCCTGTCCCCCGTAAGCCTTCCAGGCGTCCTCCTCTCCCCTCCAGGGGGACAGGAGGAACCTTTCAAACCCTTCTTAAACTTGTTTCCATGTCTTTGTTTTAACAGATTTCTTTGCATCTTCTCCCTTATCCAGAAGTGAGGGTGTGAACGCTGAGTTATTCCCAGGAGTCAAGAAACCACACACAGCCCAAAGTGACATTTGTTTCCCCGAAATGATTTGTGTGTGTTCACCTTAAAATGCAGCTCAGTAAAACAGGTGTGTGTTTTGAGGAATGACTTGAAATTACCCTGGTAAAGATGTGACAGTTCCATTTCATCCAGTCTGTGCAGGTGTCCACAACCCCCTTCAGTGGTTGCGTGTGAGTTTATGTGACTTGGGGTTATTTATTTATTGATCTATTTACCTTTTATTATTTTTTTTTTTGAAGAACAAAAATCTTGTTGCTGGGGACTTCAGAGGGTGTGCTGGGATTGTGTGGGGCGGACATCGGGGGCTTCAGTGTGTGGCCTCCTTGAAAAGACGTTCAAATTCAGGCTGAGCGTCCCTACTCCAAAATGCTCTGAAACCTGAACCATTCCGAGCTCTCCCTCATATGACACTCGCAGGAAATGCTCTTCGGAGCACTTTGGATTTCAGGCTGGGGATGCTCAACCAGAAAGCGAAATACTGCAAGAGCCTTCTTGCCCCAGGAGCTTGGATGAGGACATGTGGCCTGTGCCGGGCATCCGTGGCGTGCGAGGCAGCCTGGGCTCGCTGCACTGGTTTTTGTAGGAGCCACAGAAGGGAAGAGAGGGTCAAAGTGGCCACGCCTCGCTCCTGAGAAAGGCGGAGCAGAGGGAGGTGGGCGCGGAGGGCAGCAGTGGAGTCCCCAGCGTCCGGGGCTCCTGTCCCTGGTGGAGTTGAGAGCCTCCTCTAGTTGTGGCCTCTGCCCTGTCAGCAGCCACTGAGGTCTGGAGGGAGCTGGGGGCTGAGGGGGAGGAGGAAGGGACAGGCCTGCTTCTGGAGAGGGCTGGCGTCAACCTGTGCTAGCCTCGTGTGCTACTCCTGCGTCCGGTGTGCACGGCCGTGCCTCGTGCCTCGTGCCTCGTGGCGCAGCGGTTCCCGGGGTGCGCAGCACTCTTGTCTTGCAGTAACGGCTTTGTCTCCAACCCTTGGAGGCAAGTTACCTTTTCCCCCTCCCCCCTCCCCCACCCCACACCCAGTGAAAAGAGGTAGAGAATCTTACAGAAATGCATTTGCTGGAATGTCTATTTTCCGATAAATCTGAAAGTATCTCCTAGTGAGTCTCGTGTGTAGAGTAAGGACAGTTCATGCATATCTTAAAGCAGGTACATCTAGCAACGGAGAGCATCCCGGTGCTAGGATGGAGTTTCCCACTAACTCTGGGAGTGGAATCTGTAGAGCCTCGGGTGCTTGCACCATGAGGTTAGCGAGGGTGCAGGTGCACCCACAGCCCTGCCTGTGCCGCGTCCCTTCTGCTATAGAGCATCTGCCGGGGCCTGCGGGGGTCGCCTGAGCGTTGCTGTTCCCTTTTTCACGTGAGCCTTTTTATCGAATACTAGGATAAACTTGACCTCACATACTTGGTGGGGAGAGAGAAAAGTATATATGGGACCTCTTTAATTCTATGTTGGAAAATAGATTTGGGCAAAATATTTCTGCATATGCGTGCTTGGTGGGCGTGGGGTTCCCTGCCGCACCCTGGGGCACGTTCGCCCGCACATTGTGATTTAATCTTGGGTCTATGGCAACAAAACTGTAGAAGTTGGCTATGACTGACTTTCTCAGATCTAGAAACAAACATACAATTGGAATCATCATCTATTGGACTTCTTTGTAAAACCTGATTTGAGCTATCATTTTTGCTTGGTATGTTAACAGTTTCAAACTCAAATGTCACAATGAGGAATTGTTACCATTTTGTTTTCGTATCAACATATTGCTTCGCCAAGTTTCTTCTCACTAATAGTTATCCTTCCTCTGAATGCGGCGTAATTGTTATAGAATTAAGAAAAAGGTTGGTTGGGCACGCTGGCTTATGCCCGTAATGTAATCGCAGCCCTTTGTGAGGCCAAGGAGTTCAAGAGCAGCCTGGACAACAGAGCAAGACACCCCATCTCTCTCACAACAGAAAAATTAGCTGAGTATGGTGGTGCGTGCCTGTGGTCCCTGCTACTCTGGAGTCCGAGGTGGGAAGAACACTTAAGGCTACGGTGAGCTGTGATTGCTCCACTGTACTCCAGTCTTGGTGACAGAGCCAAGACCCTGTCTCAGAAAGAAAAATGTAAAAAAAAAAAAAAAATCCAGAAATGTCATTTTCTTCTTTAATCATCCCAAAAGAGAAATCGGTTTTTTCTAAGCGTGTTAAAAGGGTAACTGATAAGATTCTTTCCTTGCATTGTTTCTCCTTTTCAAATATTTCCAGTATTCTGTCCACATCGTCTCTCATCATCTCGTTACAAAGGTGTCTTCGAGGTTAGTGGTGTTTCTGTGTTGCACCTTGGAGAACAGCCGGCATGAAACCTCTTACCACCACCGTGCGCATTGTAGTCCCAATTAAAATCCTCTCCAGAGACGCCTGTGCTGCTTATGAAAGCAGAACTTTGGTTGTGCTAACATGTGCATTCAGCTCATGGTTTTAAGTTCATATCTGAGATGATGCTGTAGAATTCATTAATCATATGGGATCAGTAATGATGGCAGGTAATTCTGGCTGATGTCATTTAGAGGATATTTTTCACTTCAAGTTACAGCTTCCTTTGTGATAGTCATTTTGGGATTCATTGAAATGTGTGCTTTATTTCACAGCTCAGATTTTCATTAGACATTTCATAGCATAGGATTTTGAAAGCCGATTTGGCAAAATCTTTCTAGCGAAATGTCTGACGTCAGAAGGAACAGCACTCAGAATTACTGGTAACTGTGGTCCATTTTCAGGCTGATGATAGAAGTCACTTGAACGGTCAGGGCTGCTTTGTGAGGCGGATGATGGGGTTTTTGAACCCTGACCCTCCTGACACGCCAGCTCTGGCCCTGGCCCTGGCCTTCTCTCCTCTCCACTGGGAGAAGAGAAGGTGCCAGCATCCACCTCACAGGCCATCGTGAGAACCCGGGACTAAGGGTTTGTGTTCCTCTTGCAGGTGGCGCCGCAGATGTGGGGGCCTGACGATATATACACACTGCAGGCTGCCAGTGTCGGGGTAATCCAGTTTTCGTCAAAAGGTGGGATTTGCTTTGCTCCCCTGCGGACCAGGTGCGGTGCTGCTGTTGCAGCAGGTGTGTGGATCCTCTTGGGTGGTCCTCAGGTGGACAAGGAGTCACCGATTCCGATTCCCAGGGTTAGATGTGAGCGGGGACCATGGACCTCATGTGTTCAGAGGGGAGAAGTAAAAAAGCTTCCCTTGTAATTCCAGGACCGTCTATCCCAGGAATGCCAAGCCCCACTGGCTTTCACCCGACGCTGTCGTAGGTGACGCCGCATGGAAATGAGGACCCGTGTGCCGCATACCTGAGCCAGTACCCGTCTCCCTCCAGGGCCGTGGCCGAGCCCTCCTGATTTCGCTGGGTTGCCAGCCTGGGGATCTGTAAGCCCAGCGACGCCTGCGGTCTCGGCCCCCCCTCCCCGTGGGGACAGGAGAGGTGGCTTCCAGGGGCTGGTGATGAATGCCTGAATGAAGCCGACTTGTGACTGCAGTTCTGTCTAAGGGCCTCCCCGGGTGTTAGATGTCAGTAAATGACACGTGTGTGTGTGGATCTCATGTGATGAGAGAAACAGTGGGGGAAACCAAAGCTTGTGGAGTCTGCAGGTGCTGGACTTGGGGATGTGTGCACCTGTGTACTTGGTGAGGGGCGTGAGGTCTGGAATGAGTGTGCACGTGTGTCACGTTTGTGCGTGTGTGGTGAGTGTATTTAGCAGGTGTGTGTGGAGTGAGCGTGTTCATGCGTGTGCCGTGTATGTTGGAGGGTGTGTGGAGTGTGTACACGCATCACATTTGGTGAGTGTATTTGAGGGTGTGTATGGAGTGCATAGAGGCGTTTGCGTGTATAGTATCGGGTGAAGGGGTGGCATGTGTGGAGTAAGCATGCACACGTGTGTGCTGTGTGTGGGGTTTCTACCTGCTCCTCCGCTGAGCCTGCTCCTGGGCCCTGCTGTCCTGGCAGCTTTACAGTTGGGTGTGTCTTTGATTCCGGAAGATTCTGGAACCCGATTCTGAAGCTGTGATCGCAAACTTGCAGCCCTGGGGGACGCTGGCCCGTGGAGCCGGCACGAGGATCTCTGTGCTGGCCTCTCCCTGGGCTGGGCTCCTCTGTCCACAGCAGAGCGTGTCCGATGATTGAACTGTGCGGGTCTGTGGCTCCCCAGCCTCGAGTCAGCCCTCGGTTCTGATCCCGCCTCTGTTTTTCTTGCTGAGGGGCTCCGGGAAGTGGTGCCTGGGATGACGTTTTCACCCTGGGGTTGCTTCGCCTGCTGCCCAGGTGCTGGCTGCCTGAGCCCTGCTGCCGTCCTGGGTGGACGGGGCTGGCGCGGGGACATCCCTGAGCACCTGCGGGAAGGCAGGTTTAGGAAGTGCCAGAGGTGAGGGGCTTCCTCCCAGGCTTGATTTTCTGGAAAGTTCTGGGCCTCCTATTTTTCCCTAAGGGAAGTTAGAAACTGAGTTTCTCTTTAGGGGAACGTCTTTGCAGCGTCTGTTGTTAGAATGTTCTCCAGGTGTGGAATACCCGGGGCCGTGTGTGTTTGGGAACCTCCGTGTCCTGAGCGAATTCAGTAGGGGATGGAGAGAGGCCTCCCTCCTGTCAGCTTGGCCTCTGTTTCCAGCTTGTGAGTTGTGAGGGTTGGCGGCTGCTGGCATCCCAGGGAGAGTCAAACACTGGGTGGCGTGGGATGGGAACGTTCGCTCTGACAAGGTCAGTGGGAAAGCGTCTAAGCAAACGTCGCTGTTCTCCGGGCTCCTCGGGGTCGAGCTTGTTTGGTGGTGGTGAGGGAAAGCTACCCTTGCTCCTGTTCCTCGCCATCTGAATGGTGTCCAGGGCTTGTTCCGCCGGAGAGGTGATGCGCGTAGAATGGGGGTCAGGTCGCAGGCTCCGAGGTTGTTTGGAATCTGTCAACGGACTTCCTAAACACACAGGTGCTTGTTAAAGAGATGTTCCTGATTGGCTAAAACATCTCAACAGGACGTGATAGCTGGTGGTGGTTTCAAGACTACCACAATTTTCCTGTACCTTTTTCAATGCCTGTTGGATAGGGGAGGATTGGCATACTTTTCCTGTCTGCGTACTTGACACTTTGTTTATTTGTGTGCTTATGTGGGTGTGCAGTTGACAGGATTTCGAAGCGGTCTCAGCCCTGGGGAGGCTTCAGGGCAGCCTCAGTGAGCGCTGAAGGGAGGCAGGGATTTGGGGGCTACCTCCTCCACAGGACGGACACCAAGGGCCAGAGGTCAGCAATCTCAGTGAGGTCACACAGACGGGCACACCCAGCACCCTGGCCCCTGTGCCTCTCCTTCACGTTTGTCTCTGCTCCAAGCTGCTCTCCTGGGTCATCACGGGCGATCTCTAGGCGCGTGCTTGGTTCTTGCAGAAGTGGTGTCTGGCTGTGGTCCGTGTGGGCTCTCAGGACTTCCATGTTTTTGGCTCCCATCAATATTGGGCAGTGTGGTGTATGTTTGTTTTGGAGTGGTAGATCCGGGTGGATTTTGGCTTTGCCAACTCATTTAATACCTGTTTCTCCTGTTTCTGTATCGGGTGTTCTCTGGTTAGAAGGGGGATGACGGTGTGGTGGAACGGCTTCTGGCTGTTGAGCCCCTGCTGAGAGCTGTTTGGCGTGCACACATCCGTTTCGGCACAATCTCATGAGCAGCCCTGGGCAGTGCAGAAAGCGAGGCCCAGGTGAGGCTGTCGGACCCAGGAGGGCCCTGACCTGTGTGCTTTCAGCCTCTGAGCCGCCCCTCTCCTGACTGCTTACCAAGCTGTATCGATACTGCAATCTGAGCATTGAAAAGTCACCAGGGGAATGCCGTTTCCGGGGATCTTACTGTGAACCTTCTGTTAAAGGTTGGATGTCGAATAATGACTTGCCTTTGAATGCAGGTACCAAACGGGCTCCCTGGGATAACTCATTCCATAGAAACGTTTTAAAATAATGCTCCCAACTAGCTATCCTTTACATGCTTTCTACTAAGAGGTGCTCTGCTCTCCTGTGCGCTTTAGTGATATGCCGTGTTTGCTTTGCATGCACTTGGGTTTTCAGAAGAAAACCGTGTTTGCAGGTACACTTGGAGCACGACATTCTTCTTCCTGTTAGTGTAGATGCTCCATGAGAGGAGATAATGCTCATGCATTTCTGTGTGTTTTGTGGGGAATAAAAGTAGCCGCCGGCTCTAGCAAACCTAGAAGATGCCCAAAAGGTGATACACGTGAAAATATGCGGCCACTGCCATAAACCGCCTTGTATTATGTGTGGCAAAGTGCTGTGTGTGCGCTGTCTATGGAGAAAATGAGTCTTCCCTATTTTCCCAAGAGGTAACACTTGAATAGACTTCAGAAGTTGTCTTATCTGCAAACGGTACCCTCCTTCCATTGTTTTGAGACGTTGTCATAGGAACTCACACATGTCATTGTTTTCTCAGTTAGAACCTCCAGGGTTTGTCATAGTCCCTGTGTGTCATCGCAGCGTCTGGCTCCACTTGATTTAAAGCAGGAAGAGGCCAGCCACGTGGCCTCGCTGGTGCTTCCCAAGCACAGGGTCTCATGAGGGCGGGAGCACTTGGTTGGGAGACGTGCTGTTCTTCCTGATAGAAACCCTGTGGTGCCGTTCGCTAGTCTCCTGCGGCGTTTCTTCCACCCTACATGCACCCAGTTTCTGTTGGTTTTGAGTTTATTTATATTTACCGAGACAGGGTCTTGCTCTGTGACCCAGGCTGGCATGCGGTGGCGTGATCCCTGGCTCAGGCGATCCTCCCCCCTCAGTCACCCGAGCAGCTGGGACCTGGGGCACGCACCAGCATGCCTGGCTAATTTTCTTTTCTTTGTTGCAGGGATGGGGGGTCTCGTTGTGTTGCCCAGGTGTGGCTCTGTTTTCTGGTGAGTGTACAGTGGGTTTTTATGGGGCACCTCTGTATTTGGGTCGGGGGTGTGGCATCCTGGTCAGGAAATGGCCCTCAGGCTTCCTTCCTGCCCAGCCAGGGTCACGAGTAGTGTCTGCACCTGGGCTGGTGTGTGTGTGCTGGCCAGTAGGGCTTAGTCCTGGACTGCAGACTGGTGCTGGTCCATGGTCTGTTAGGGACCGCGGGGTCATAGCCGGAGGTGAGTGGCGGGCGAAGTGAGCATGACCGCCTGAGCTCTGCCTCCTCTTGGATCAGCGGCAGCATTTAGATTCTCCTAGGCGCTGGGACCCTATTGTAAACGGCATGTGAAGGGATCTCGGAGGTGCTCCTTATGAGGATCCAATGCCTGACCTGAGGTGGAACAGTTGCATTTCAAAACCACCCCTCAGAAAAATTGTCTTCCGCGATACCCATCCCTGGTGTCGAGAAGGCTGGGGTCCTTAACCATCTGGAGGGATGTACCGTGTCAGACTCACTGTGGTCGACGGGCTGTAGGCCAGGTTTCGTGAGGTCACGTGTCGGCTTGTAGGACTTTCTCTGGCAGAGGTGCGAGTGACTTCTGTTCACTGTGAGAGGCTCATCTCAGGGGCTTCATGGCCTGGGGGATGGCAGCCTGTTTGAACTGATCGAGCAATCTCACGCTACCCTTATTTTCTGAAACACCCGTGAGTGACTTTTTCACACGTTCTTTGAAGCGGCGTCATGCCCGTGCTCCTTGGTAATGAGCGAATGCTTTTGTTGACCCCTCATCCCCTTTCTTTGGGGTGTGTTCCGGTCTCGGTTCTCACGCGTTCTGCTTCTACGGGAATCTCTGAAGCTGCTGAGTGTAGAAAGCACTGAGGAGACTGTGCTCCCACCCCCGTGAGCCTTCCAGGCATCGTCCTCTCCCCTCAGCGAGGCGACGTCCATGGCACACCGAGGAGGCTGTGCTCCTGTCCCCCGTAAGCCTTCCAGGCGTCCTCCTCTCCCCTCCAGGGGGACAGGAGGAACCTTTCAAACCCTTCTTAAACTTGTTTCCATGTCTTTGTTTTAACAGATTTCTTTGCATCTTCTCCCTTATCCAGAAGTGAGGGTGTGAACGCTGAGTTATTCCCAGGAGTCAAGAAACCACACACAGCCCAAAGTGACATTTGTTTCCCCGAAATGATTTGTGTGTGTTCACCTTAAAATGCAGCTCAGTAAAACAGGTGTGTGTTTAGAGGAATGACTTGAAATTACCCTGGTAAAGATGTGACAGTTCCATTTCATCCAGTCTGTGCAGGTGTCCACAACCCCCTTCAGTGGTTGCGTGTGAGTTTATGTGACTTGGGGTTATTTATTTATTGATCTATTTACCTTTTATTATTTTTTCTTTTGAAGAACAAAAATCTTGTTGCTGGGGACTTCAGAGGGTGTGCTGGGATTGTGTGGGGCGGACATCGGGGGCTTCAGTGTGTGGCCTCCTTGAAAAGACGTTCAAATTCAGGCTGAGCGTCCCTACTCCAAAATGCTCTGAAACCTGAACCATTCCGAGCTCTCCCTCATATGACACTCGCAGGAAATGCTCTTCGGAGCACTTTGGATTTCAGGCTGGGGATGCTCAACCAGAAAGCGAAATACTGCAAGAGCCTTCTTGCCCCAGGAGCTTGGATGAGGACATGTGGCCTGTGCCGGGCATCCGTGGCGTGCGAGGCAGCCTGGGCTCGCTGCACTGGTTTTTGTAGGAGCCACAGAAGGGAAGAGAGGGTCAAAGTGGCCACGCCTCGCTCCTGAGAAAGGCGGAGCAGAGGGAGGTGGGCGCGGAGGGCAGCAGTGGAGTCCCCAGCGTCCGGGGCTCCTGTCCCTGGTGGAGTTGAGAGCCTCCTCTAGTTGTGGCCTCTGCCCTGTCAGCAGCCACTGAGGTCTGGAGGGAGCTGGGGGCTGAGGGGGAGGAGGAAGGGACAGACCTGCTTCTGGAGAGGGCTGGCGTCAACCTGTGCTAGCCTCATGTGCTACTCCTGCGTCCGGTGTGCACGGCCGTGCCTCGTGCCTCGTGCCTCGTGCCTCGTGCCTCATGGCGCAGCGGTTCCCGGGGTGCGCAGCACTCTTGTCTTGCAGTAACGGCTTTGTCTCCAACCCTTGGAGGCAAGTTACCTTTTCCCCCTCCCCCCTCCCCCACCCCCCACCCAGTGAAAAGAGGTAGAGAATCTTACAGAAATGCATTTGCTGGAATGTCTATTTTCCGATAAATCTGAAAGTATCTCCTAGTGAGTCTCGTGTGTAGAGTAAGGACAGTTCATGCATATCTTAAAGCAGGTACATCTAGCAACGGAGAGCATCCCGGTGCTAGGATGGAGTTTCCCACTAACTCTGGGAGTGGAATCTGTAGAGCCTCGGGTGCTTGCACCATGAGGTTAGCGAGGGTGCAGGTGCACCCACAGCCCTGCCTGTGCCGCGTCCCTTCTGCTATAGAGCATCTGCCGGGGCCTGCGGGGGTCGCCTGAGCGTTGCTGTTCCCTTTTTCACGTGAGCCTTTTTATCGAATACTAGGATAAACTTGACCTCACATACTTGGTGGGGAGAGAGAAAAGTATATATGGGACCTCTTTAATTCTATGTTGGAAAATAGATTTGGGCAAAATATTTCTGCATATGCGTGCTTGGTGGGCGTGGGGTTCCCTGCCGCACCCTGGGGCACGTTCGCCCGCACATTGTGATTTAATCTTGGGTCTATGGCAACAAAACTGTAGAAGTTGGCTATGACTGACTTTCTCAGATCTAGAAACAAACATACAATTGGAATCATCATCTATTGGACTTCTTTGTAAAACCTGATTTGAGCTATCATTTTTGCTTGGTATGTTAACAGTTTCAAACTCAAATGTCACAATGAGGAATTGTTACCATTTTGTTTTCGTATCAACATATTGCTTCGCCAAGTTTCTTCTCACTAATAGTTATCCTTCCTCTGAATGCGGCGTAATTGTTATAGAATTAAGAAAAAGGTTGGTTGGGCACGCTGGCTTATGCCCGTAATGTAATCGCAGCCCTTTGTGAGGCCAAGGAGTTCAAGAGCAGCCTGGACAACAGAGCAAGACACCCCATCTCTCTCACAACAGAAAAATTAGCTGAGTATGGTGGTGCGTGCCTGTGGTCCCTGCTACTCTGGAGTCCGAGGTGGGAAGAACACTTAAGGCTACGGTGAGCTGTGATTGCTCCACTGTACTCCAGTCTTGGTGACAGAGCCAAGACCCTGTCTCAGAAAGAAAAATGTAAAAAAAAAAAAAAAAATCCAGAAATGTCATTTTCTTCTTTAATCATCCCAAAAGAGAAATCGGTTTTTTCTAAGCGTGTTAAAAGGGTAACTGATAAGATTCTTTCCTTGCATTGTTTCTCCTTTTCAAATATTTCCAGTATTCTGTCCACATCGTCTCTCATCATCTCGTTACAAAGGTGTCTTCGAGGTTAGTGGTGTTTCTGTGTTGCACCTTGGAGAACAGCCGGCATGAAACCTCTTACCACCACCGTGCGCATTGTAGTCCCAATTAAAATCCTCTCCAGAGACGCCTGTGCTGCTTATGAAAGCAGAACTTTGGTTGTGCTAACATGTGCATTCAGCTCATGGTTTTAAGTTCATATCTGAGATGATGCTGTAGAATTCATTAATCATATGGGATCAGTAATGATGGCAGGTAATTCTGGCTGATGTCATTTAGAGGATATTTTTCACTTCAAGTTACAGCTTCCTTTGTGATAGTCATTTTGGGATTCATTGAAATGTGTGCTTTATTTCACAGCTCAGATTTTCATTAGACATTTCATAGCATAGGATTTTGAAAGCCGATTTGGCAAAATCTTTCTAGCGAAATGTCTGACGTCAGAAGGAACAGCACTCAGAATTACTGGTAACTGTGGTCCATTTTCAGGCTGATGATAGAAGTCACTTGAACGGTCAGGGCTGCTTTGTGAGGCGGATGATGGGGTTTTTGAACCCTGACCCTCCTGACACGCCAGCTCTGGCCCTGGCCCTGGCCTTCTCTCCTCTCCACTGGGAGAAGAGAAGGTGCCAGCATCCACCTCACAGGCCATCGTGAGAACCCGGGACTAAGGGTTTGTGTTCCTCTTGCAGGTGGCGCCGCAGATGTGGGGGCCTGACGATATATACACACTGCAGGCTGCCAGTGTCGGGGTAATCCAGTTTTCGTCAAAAGGTGGGATTTGCTTTGCTCCCCTGCGGACCAGGTGCGGTGCTGCTGTTGCAGCAGGTGTGTGGATCCTCTTGGGTGGTCCTCAGGTGGACAAGGAGTCACCGATTCCGATTCCCAGGGTTAGATGTGAGCGGGGACCATGGACCTCATGTGTTCAGAGGGGAGAAGTAAAAAAGCTTCCCTTGTAATTCCAGGACCGTCTATCCCAGGAATGCCAAGCCCCACTGGCTTTCACCCGACGCTGTCGTAGGTGACGCCGCATGGAAATGAGGACCCGTGTGCCGCATACCTGAGCCAGTACCCGTCTCCCTCCAGGGCCGTGGCCGAGCCCTCCTGATTTCGCTGGGTTGCCAGCCTGGGGATCTGTAAGCCCAGCGACGCCTGCGGTCTCGGCCCCCCCTCCCCGTGGGGACAGGAGAGGTGGCTTCCAGGGGCTGGTGATGAATGCCTGAATGAAGCCGACTTGTGACCGCAGTTCTGTCTAAGGGCCTCCCCGGGTGTTAGATGTCAGTAAATGACACGTGTGTGTGTGGATCTCATGTGAGGAGAGAAACAGTGGGGGAAACCAAAGCTTGTGGAGTCTGCAGGTGCTGGACTTGGGGATGTGTGCACCTGTGTACTTGGTGAGGGGCGTGAGGTCTGGAATGAGTGTGCACGTGTGTCACGTTTGTGCGTGTGTGGTGAGTGTATTTAGCAGGTGTGTGTGGAGTGAGCGTGTTCATGCGTGTGCCGTGTATGTTGGAGGGTGTGTGGAGTGTGTACACGCATCACATTTGGTGAGTGTATTTGAGGGTGTGTATGGAGTGCATAGAGGCGTTTGCGTGTATAGTATCGGGTGAAGGGGTGGCATGTGTGGAGTAAGCATGCACACGTGTGTGCTGTGTGTGGGGTTTCTACCTGCTCCTCCCCTGAGCCTGCTCCTGGGCCCTGCTGTCCTGGCAGCTTTACAGTTGGGTGTGTCTTTGATTCCGGAAGATTCTGGAACCCGATTCTGAAGCTGTGATCGCAAACTTGCAGCCCTGGGGGACGCTGGCCCGTGGAGCCGGCACGAGGATCTCTGTGCTGGCCTCTCCCTGGGCTGGGCTCCTCTGTCCACAGCAGAGCGTGTCCGATGATTGAACTGTGCGGGTCTGTGGCTCCCCAGCCTCGAGTCAGCCCTCGGTTCTGGTCCCGCCTCTGTTTTTCTTGCTGAGGGGCTCCGGGGAGTGGTGCCTGGGATGACGTTTTCACCCTGGGGTTGCTTCGCCTGCTGCCCAGGTGCTGGCTGCCTGAGCCCTGCTGCCGTCCTGGGTGGACGGGGCTGGCGCGGGGACATCCCTGAGCACCTGCGGGAAGGCAGGTTTAGGAAGTGCCAGAGGTGAGGGGCTTCCTCCCAGGCTTGATTTTCTGGAAAGTTCTGGGCCTCCTATTTTTCCCTAAGGGAAGTTAGAAACTGAGTTTCTCTTTAGGGGAACGTCTTTGCAGCGTCTGTTGTTAGAATGTTCTCCAGGTGTGGAATACCCGGGGCCGTGTGTGTTTGGGAACCTCTGTGTCCTGAGCGAATTCAGTAGGGGATGGAGAGAGGCCTCCCTCCTGTCAGCTTGGCCTCTGTTTCCAGCTTGTGAGTTGTGAGGGTTGGCGGCTGCTGGCATCCCAGGGAGAGTCAAACACTGGGTGGCGTGGGATGGGAACGTTCGCTCTGACAAGGTCAGTGGGAAAGCGTCTAAGCAAACGTCGCTGTTCTCCGGGCTCCTCGGGGTCGAGCTTGTTTGGTGGTGGTGAGGGAACGCTACCCTTGCTCCTGTTCCTCGCCATCTGAATGGTGTCCAGGGCTTGTTCCGCCGGAGAGGTGATGCGCGTAGAATGGGGGTCAGGTCGCAGGCTCCGAGGCTGTTTGGAATCTGTCAACGGGCTTCCTAAACACACAGGTGCTTGGTAAAGAGATGTTCCTGATTGGCTAAAACATCTCAACAGGACGTGATAGCTGGTGGTGGTTTCAAGACTACCACAATTTTCCTGTTCCTTTTTCAATGCCTGTTGGATACGGGAGGATTCGCATACTTTTCTTTTCCTGTCTGCGTACTTGACACTTTGTTTATGTGGGTGTGCAGTTGACAGGATTTCGAAGCGGTCTCAGCCCTGGGGAGGCTTCAGGGCAGCCTCAGTGAGCGCTGAAGGGAGGCAGGGATTTGGGGGCTACCTCCTCCACAGGACGGACACCAAGGGCCAGAGGTCGGCAATCTCAGTGAGGTCACACAGACGGGCACACCCAGCACCCTGGCCCCTGTGCCTCTCCTTCACGTTTGTCTCTGCTCCAAGCTGCTCTCCTGGGTCATCACGGGCGATCTCTAGGCGCGTGCTTGGTTCTTGCAGAAGTGGTGTCTGGCTGTGGTCAGTGTGGGCTCTCAGGACTTCCATGTTTTTGGCTCCCATCAATATTGGGCAGTGTGGTGTATGTTTGTTTTGGAGTGGTAGATCCGGGTGGATTTTGGCTTTGCCAACTCATTTAATACCTGTTTCTCCTGTTTCTGTATCGGGTGTTCTCTGGTTAGAAGGGGGATGACGGTGTGGTGGAACGGCTTCTGGCTGTTGAGCCCCTGCTGAGAGCTGTTTGGCGTGCACACATCCGTTTCGGCACAATCTCATGAGCAGCCCTGGGCAGTGCAGAAAGCGAGGCCCAGGTGAGGCTGTCGGACCCAGGAGGGCCCTGACCTGTGTGCTTTCAGCCTCTGAGCCGCCCCTCTCCTGACTGCTTACCAAGCTGTATCGATACTGCAATCTGAGCATTGAAAAGTCACCAGGGGAATGCCGTTTCCGGGGATCTTACTGTGAACCTTCTGTTAAAGGTTGGATGTCGAATAATGACTTGCCTTTGAATGCAGGTACCAAACGGGCTCCCTGGGATAACTCATTCCATAGAAACGTTTTAAAATAATGCTCCCAACTAGCTATCCTTTACATGCTTTCTACTAAGAGGTGCTCTGCTCTCCTGTGCGCTTTAGTGATATGCCGTGTTTGCTTTGCATGCACTTGGGTTTTCAGAAGAAAACCGTGTTTGCAGGTACACTTGGAGCACGACATTCTTCTTCCTGTTAGTGTAGATGCTCCATGAGAGGAGATAATGCTCATGCATTTCTGTGTGTTTTGTGGGGAATAAAAGTAGCCGCCGGCTCTAGCAAACCTAGAAGATGCCCAAAAGGTGATACACGTGAAAATATGCGGCCACTGCCATAAACCGCCTTGTATTATGTGTGGCAAAGTGCTGTGTGTGCGCTGTCTATGGAGAAAATGAGTCTTCCCTATTTTCCCAAGAGGTAACACTTGAATAGACTTCAGAAGTTGTCTTATCTGCAAACGGTACCCTCCTTCCATTGTTTTGAGACGTTGTCATAGGAACTCACACATGTCATTGTTTTCTCAGTTAGAACCTCCAGGGTTTGTCATAGTCCCTGTGTGTCATCGCAGCGTCTGGCTCCACTTGATTTAAAGCAGGAAGAGGCCAGCCACGTGGCCTCGCTGGTGCTTCCCAAGCACAGGGTCTCATGAGGGCGGGAGCACTTGGTTGGGAGACGTGCTGTTCTTCCTGATAGAAACCCTGTGGTGCCGTTCGCTAGTCTCCTGCGGCGTTTCTTCCACCCTACATGCACCCAGTTTCTGTTGGCTTTTAGTTTATTTATATTTTCCGAGACAGGGTCTTGCTCTGTCACCCAGGCTGGCATGCGGTGGCGTGATCCCTGGCTCAGGCGATCCTCCCCCCTCAGTCACCCGAGCAGCTGGGACCTGGGGCACGCACCAGCATGCCTGGCTAATTTTCTTTTCTTTGTTGCAGGGATGGGGGGTCTCGTTGTGTTGCCCAGGTGTGGCTCTGTTTTCTGGTGAGTGTACAGTGGGTTTTTATGGGGAACCTCTGTATTTGGGTCGGGGGTGTGGCATCCTGGTCAGGAAATGGCCCTCAGGCTTCCTTCCTGCCCAGCCAGGGTCACGAGTAGTGTCTCCACCTGGGCTGGTGTGTGTGTGCTGGCCAGTAGGGCTTAGTCCTGGACTGCAGACTGGTGCTGGTCCATGGTCTGTTAGGGACCGCGGGGTCATAGCCGGAGGTGAGTGGCGGGCGAAGTGAGCATGACCGCCTGAGCTCTGCCTCCTCTTGGATCAGCGGCAGCATTTAGATTCTCCTAGGCGCTGGGACCCTATTGTAAACGGCATGTGAAGGGATCTCGGAGGTGCTCCTTATGAGGATCCAATGCCTGACCTGAGGTGGAACAGTTGCATTTCAAAACCACCCCTCAGAAAAATTGTCTTCCGCGATACCCATCCCTGGTGTCGAGAAGGCTGGGGTCCTTAACCATCTGGAGGGATGTACCGTGTCAGACTCACTGTGGTCGACGGGCTGTAGGCCAGGTTTCGTGAGGTCACGTGTCGGCTTGTAGGACTTTCTCTGGCAGAGGTGCGAGTGACTTCTGTTCACTGTGAGAGGCTCATCTCAGGGGCTTCATGGCCTGGGGGATGGCAGCCTGTTTGAACTGATCGAGCAATCTCACGCTACCCTTATTTTCTGAAACACCCGTGAGTGACTTTTTCACACGTTCTTTGAAGCGGCGTCATGCCCGTGCTCCTTGGTAATGAGCGAATGCTTTTGTTGACCCCTCATCCCCTTTCTTTGGGGTGTGTTCCGGTCTCGGTTCTCACGCGTTCTGCTTCTACGGGAATCTCTGAAGCTGCTGAGTGTAGAAAGCACTGAGGAGGCTGTGCTCCCACCCCCGTGAGCCTTCCAGGCATCGTCCTCTCCCCTCAGCGAGGCGACGTCCATGGCACACCGAGGAGGCTGTGCTCCTGTCCCCCGTAAGCCTTCCAGGCGTCCTCCTCTCCCCTCCAGGGGGACAGGAGGAACCTTTCAAACCCTTCTTAAACTTGTTTCCATGTCTTTGTTTTAACAGATTTCTTTGCATCTTCTCCCTTATCCAGAAGTGAGGGTGTGAACGCTGAGTTATTCCCAGGAGTCAAGAAACCACACACAGCCCAAAGTGACATTTGTTTCCCCGAAATGATTTGTGTGTGTTCACCTTAAAATGCAGCTCAGTAAAACAGGTGTGTGTTTAGAGGAATGACTTGAAATTACCCTGGTAAAGATGTGACAGTTCCATTTCATCCAGTCTGTGCAGGTGTCCACAACCCCCTTCAGTGGTTGCGTGTGAGTTTATGTGACTTGGGGTTATTTATTTATTGATGTATTTACCTTTTATTATTTTTTTTTTTGAAGAACAAAAATCTTGTTGCTGGGGACTTCAGAGGGTGTGCTGGGATTGTGTGGGGCGGACATCGGGGGCTTCAGTGTGTGGCCTCCTTGAAAAGACGTTCAAATTCAGGCTGAGCGTCCCTACTCCAAAATGCTCTGAAACCTGAACCATTCCGAGCTCTCCCTCATATGACACTCGCAGGAAATGCTCTTCGGAGCATTTTGGATTTCAGGCTGGGGATGCTCAACCAGAAAGCGAAATACTGCAAGAGCCTTCTTGCCCCAGGAGCTTGGATGAGGACATGTGGCCTGTGCCGGGCATCCGTGGCGTGCGAGGCAGCCTGGGCTCGCTGCACTGGTTTTTGTAGGAGCCACAGAAGGGAAGAGAGGGTCAAAGTGGCCACGCCTCGCTCCTGAGAAAGGCGGAGCAGAGGGAGGTGGGCGCGGAGGGCAGCAGTGGAGTCCCCAGCGTCCGGGGCTACTGTCCCTGGTGGAGTTGAGAGCCTCCTCTAGTTGTGGCCTCTGCCCTGTCAGCAGCCACTGAGGTCTGGAGGGAGCTGGGGGCTGAGGGGGAGGAGGAAGGGACAGACCTGCTTCTGGAGAGGGCTGGCGTCAACCTGTGCTAGCCTCGTGTGCTACTCCTGTGTCCGGTGTGCACGGCCGTGCCTCGTGCCTCGTGCCTCGTGCCTCGTGCCTCGTGCCTCGTGCCTCGTGGCGCAGCGGTTCCTGGGGTGCGCAGCACTCTTGTCTTGCAGTAACGGCTTTGTCTCCAACCCTTGGAGGCAAGTTACCTTTTCCCCCTCCCCCCTCCCCCACCCCCCACCCAGTGAAAAGAGGTAGAGAATCTTACAGAAATGCATTTGCTGGAATGTCTATTTTCCGATAAATCTGAAAGTATCTCCTAGTGAGTCTCGTGTGTAGAGTAAGGACAGTTCATGCATATCTTAAAGCAGGTACATCTAGCAACGGAGAGCATCCCGGTGCTAGGATGGAGTTTCCCACTAACTCTGGGAGTGGAATCTGTAGAGCCTCGGGTGCTTGCACCATGAGGTTAGCGAGGGTGCAGGTGCACCCACAGCCCTGCCTGTGCCGCGTCCCTTCTGCTATAGAGCATCTGCCGGGGCCTGCGGGGGTCGCCTGAGCGTTGCTGTTCCCTTTTTCACGTGAGCCTTTTTATCGAATACTAGGATAAACTTGACCTCACATACTTGGTGGGGAGAGAGAAAAGTATATATGGGACCTCTTTAATTCTATGTTGGAAAATAGATTTGGGCAAAATATTTCTGCATATGCGTGCTTGGTGGGCGTGGGGTTCCCTGCCGCACCCTGGGGCACGTTCGCCCGCACATTGTGATTTAATCTTGGGTCTATGGCAACAAAACTGTAGAAGTTGGCTATGACTGACTTTCTCAGATCTAGAAACAAACATACAATTGGAATCATCATCTATTGGACTTCTTTGTAAAACCTGATTTGAGCTATCATTTTTGCTTGGTATGTTAACAGTTTCAAACTCAAATGTCACAATGAGGAATTGTTACCATTTTGTTTTCGTATCAACATATTGCTTCGCCAAGTTTCTTCTCACTAATAGTTATCCTTCCTCTGAATGCGGCGTAATTGTTATAGAATTAAGAAAAAGGTTGGTTGGGCACGCTGGCTTATGCCCGTAATGTAATCGCAGCCCTTTGTGAGGCCAAGGAGTTCAAGAGCAGCCTGGACAACAGAGCAAGACACCCCATCTCTCTCACAACAGAAAAATTAGCTGAGTATGGTGGTGCGTGCCTGTGGTCCCTGCTACTCTGGAGTCCGAGGTGGGAAGAACACTTAAGGCTACGGTGAGCTGTGATTGCTCCACTGTACTCCAGTCTTGGTGACAGAGCCAAGACCCTGTCTCAGAAAGAAAAATGTAAAAAAAAAAAAAAAATCCAGAAATGTCATTTTCTTCTTTAATCATCCCAAAAGAGAAATCGGTTTTTTCTAAGCGTGTTAAAAGGGTAACTGATAAGATTCTTTCCTTGCATTGTTTCTCCTTTTCAAATATTTCCAGTATTCTGTCCACATCGTCTCTCATCATCTCGTTACAAAGGTGTCTTCGAGGTTAGTGGTGTTTCTGTGTTGCACCTTGGAGAACAGCCGGCATGAAACCTCTTACCACCACCGTGCGCATTGTAGTCCCAATTAAAATCCTCTCCAGAGACGCCTGTGCTGCTTATGAAAGCAGAACTTTGGTTGTGCTAACATGTGCATTCAGCTCATGGTTTTAAGTTCATATCTGAGATGATGCTGTAGAATTCATTAATCATATGGGATCAGTAATGATGGCAGGTAATTCTGGCTGATGTCATTTAGAGGATATTTTTCACTTCAAGTTACAGCTTCCTTTGTGATAGTCATTTTGGGATTCATTGAAATGTGTGCTTTATTTCACAGCTCAGATTTTCATTAGACATTTCATAGCATAGGATTTTGAAAGCCGATTTGGCAAAATCTTTCTAGCGAAATGTCTGACGTCAGAAGGAACAGCACTCAGAATTACTGGTAACTGTGGTCCATTTTCAGGCTGATGATAGAAGTCACTTGAACGGTCAGGGCTGCTTTGTGAGGCGGATGATGGGGTTTTTGAACCCTGACCCTCCTGACACGCCAGCTCTGGCCCTGGCCCTGGCCTTCTCTCCTCTCCACTGGGAGAAGAGAAGGTGCCAGCATCCACCTCACAGGCCATCGTGAGAACCCGGGACTAAGGGTTTGTGTTCCTCTTGCAGGTGGCGCCGCAGATGTGGGGGCCTGACGATATATACACACTGCAGGCTGCCAGTGTCGGGGTAATCCAGTTTTCGTCAAAAGGTGGGATTTGCTTTGCTCCCCTGCGGACCAGGTGCGGTGCTGCTGTTGCAGCAGGTGTGTGGATCCTCTTGGGTGGTCCTCAGGTAGACAAGGAGTCACCGATTCCGATTCCCAGGGTTAGATGTGAGCGGGGACCATGGACCTCATGTGTTCAGAGGGGAGAAGTGAAAAAGCTTCCCTTGTAATTCCAGGACCGTCTATCCCAGGAATGCCAAGCCCCACTGGCTTTCACCCGACGCTGTCGTAGGTGACGCCACATGGAAATGAGGACCCGTGTGCCGCATACCTGAGCCAGTACCCGTCTCCCTCCAGGGCCGTGGCCGAGCCCTCCTGATTTCGCTGGGTTGCCAGCCTGGGGATCTGTAAGCCCAGCGACGCCTGCGGTCTCGGCCCCCCCTCCCCGTGGGGACAGGAGAGGTGGCTTCCAGGGGCTGGTGATGAATGCCTGAATGAAGCCGACTTGTGACTGCAGTTCTGTCTAAGGGCCTCCCCGGGTGTTAGATGTCAGTAAATGACACGTGTGTGTGTGGATCTCATGTGAGGAGAGAAACAGTGGGGGAAACCAAAGCTTGTGGAGTCTGCAGGTGCTGGACTTGGGGATGTGTGCACCTGTGTACTTGGTGAGGGGCGTGAGGTCTGGAATGAGTGTGCACGTGTGTCACGTTTGTGCGTGTGTGGTGAGTGTATTTAGCAGGTGTGTGTGGAGTGAGCGTGTTCATGCGTGTGCCGTGTATGTTGGAGGGTGTGTGGAGTGTGTACACGCATCACATTTGGTGAGTGTATTTGAGGGTGTGTATGGAGTGCATAGAGGCGTTTGCGTGTATAGTATCGGGTGAAGGGGTGGCATGTGTGGAGTAAGCATGCACACGTGTGTGCTGTGTGTGGGGTTTCTACCTGCTCCTCCCCTGAGCCTGCTCCTGGGCCCTGCTGTCCTGGCAGCTTTACAGTTGGGTGTGTCTTTGATTCCGGAAGATTCTGGAACCCGATTCTGAAGCTGTGATCGCAAACTTGCAGCCCTGGGGGACGCTGGCCCGTGGAGCCGGCACGAGGATCTCTGTGCTGGCCTCTCCCTGGGCTGGGCTCCTCTGTCCACAGCAGAGCGTGTCCGATGATTGAACTGTGCGGGTCTGTGGCTCCCCAGCCTCGAGTCAGCCCTCGGTTCTGGTCCCGCCTCTGTTTTTCTTGCTGAGGGGCTCCGGGGAGTGGTGCCTGGGATGACGTTTTCACCCTGGGGTTGCTTCGCCTGCTGCCCAGGTGCTGGCTGCCTGAGCCCTGCTGCCGTCCTGGGTGGACGGGGCTGGCACGGGGACATCCCTGAGCACCTGCGGGAAGGCAGGTTTAGGAAGTGCCAGAGGTGAGGGGCTTCCTCCCAGGCTTGATTTTCTGGAAAGTTCTGGGCCTCCTATTTTTCCCTAAGGGAAGTTAGAAACTGAGTTTCTCTTTAGGGGAACGTCTTTGCAGCGTCTGTTGTTAGAATGTTCTCCAGGTGTGGAATACCCGGGGCCGTGTGTGTTTGGGAACCTCCGTGTCCTGAGCGAATTCAGTAGGGGATGGAGAGAGGCCTCCCTCCTGTCAGCTTGGCCTCTGTTTCCAGCTTGTGAGTTGTGAGGGTTGGCGGCTGCTGGCATCCCAGGGAGAGTCAAACACTGGGTGGCGTGGGATGGGAACGTTCGCTCTGACAAGGTCAGTGGGAAAGCGTCTAAGCAAACGTCGCTGTTCTCCGGGCTCCTCGGGGTCGAGCTTGTTTGGTGGTGGTGAGGGAACGCTACCCTTGCTCCTGTTCCTCGCCATCTGAATGGTGTCCAGGGCTTGTTCCGCCGGAGAGGTGATGCGCGTAGAATGGGGGTCAGGTCGCAGGCTCCGAGGCTGTTTGGAATCTGTCAACGGGCTTCCTAAACACACAGGTGCTTGGTAAAGAGATGTTCCTGATTGGCTAAAACATCTCAACAGGACGTGATAGCTGGTGGTGGTTTCAAGACTACCACAATTTTCCTGTTCCTTTTTCAATGCCTGTTGGATACGGGAGGATTCGCATACTTTTCTTTTCCTGTCTGCGTACTTGACACTTTGTTTATGTGGGTGTGCAGTTGACAGGATTTCGAAGCGGTCTCAGCCCTGGGGAGGCTTCAGGGCAGCCTCAGTGAGCGCTGAAGGGAGGCAGGGATTTGGGGGCTACCTCCTCCACAGGACGGACACCAAGGGCCAGAGGTCGGCAATCTCAGTGAGGTCACACAGACGGGCACACCCAGCACCCTGGCCCCTGTGCCTCTCCTTCACGTTTGTCTCTGCTCCAAGCTGCTCTCCTGGGTCATCACGGGCGATCTCTAGGCGCGTGCTTGGTTCTTGCAGAAGTGGTGTCTGGCTGTGGTCAGTGTGGGCTCTCAGGACTTCCATGTTTTTGGCTCCCATCAATATTGGGCAGTGTGGTGTATGTTTGTTTTGGAGTGGTAGATCCGGGTGGATTTTGGCTTTGCCAACTCATTTAATACCTGTTTCTCCTGTTTCTGTATCGGGTGTTCTCTGGTTAGAAGGGGGATGACGGTGTGGTGGAACGGCTTCTGGCTGTTGAGCCCCTGCTGAGAGCTGTTTGGCGTGCACACATCCGTTTCGGCACAATCTCATGAGCAGCCCTGGGCAGTGCAGAAAGCGAGGCCCAGGTGAGGCTGTCGGACCCAGGAGGGCCCTGACCTGTGTGCTTTCAGCCTCTGAGCCGCCCCTCTCCTGACTGCTTACCAAGCTGTATCGATACTGCAATCTGAGCATTGAAAAGTCACCAGGGGAATGCCGTTTCCGGGGATCTTACTGTGAACCTTCTGTTAAAGGTTGGATGTCGAATAATGACTTGCCTTTGAATGCAGGTACCAAACGGGCTCCCTGGGATAACTCATTCCATAGAAACGTTTTAAAATAATGCTCCCAACTAGCTATCCTTTACATGCTTTCTACTAAGAGGTGCTCTGCTCTCCTGTGCGCTTTAGTGATATGCCGTGTTTGCTTTGCATGCACTTGGGTTTTCAGAAGAAAACCGTGTTTGCAGGTACACTTGGAGCACGACATTCTTCTTCCTGTTAGTGTAGATGCTCCATGAGAGGAGATAATGCTCATGCATTTCTGTGTGTTTTGTGGGGAATAAAAGTAGCCGCCGGCTCTAGCAAACCTAGAAGATGCCCAAAAGGTGATACACGTGAAAATATGCGGCCACTGCCATAAACCGCCTTGTATTATGTGTGGCAAAGTGCTGTGTGTGCGCTGTCTATGGAGAAAATGAGTCTTCCCTATTTTCCCAAGAGGTAACACTTGAATAGACTTCAGAAGTTGTCTTATCTGCAAACGGTACCCTCCTTCCATTGTTTTGAGACGTTGTCATAGGAACTCACACATGTCATTGTTTTCTCAGTTAGAACCTCCAGGGTTTGTCATAGTCCCTGTGTGTCATCGCAGCGTCTGGCTCCACTTGATTTAAAGCAGGAAGAGGCCAGCCACGTGGCCTCGCTGGTGCTTCCCAAGCACAGGGTCTCATGAGGGCGGGAGCACTTGGTTGGGAGACGTGCTGTTCTTCCTGATAGAAACCCTGTGGTGCCGTTCGCTAGTCTCCTGCGGCGTTTCTTCCACCCTACATGCACCCAGTTTCTGTTGGTTTTTAGTTTATTTATATTTTCCGAGACAGGGTCTTGCTCTGTCACCCAGGCTGGCATGCGGTGGCGTGATCCCTGGCTCAGGCGATCCTCCCCCCTCAGTCACCCGAGCAGCTGGGACCTGGGGCACGCACCAGCATGCCTGGCTAATTTTCTTTTCTTTGTTGCAGGGATGGGGGGTCTCGTTGTGTTGCCCAGGTGTGGCTCTGTTTTCTGGTGAGTGTACAGTGGGTTTTTATGGGGAACCTCTGTATTTGGGTCGGGGGTGTGGCATCCTGGTCAGGAAATGGCCCTCAGGCTTCCTTCCTGCCCAGCCAGGGTCACGAGTAGTGTCTCCACCTGGGCTGGTGTGTGTGTGCTGGCCAGTAGGGCTTAGTCCTGGACTGCAGACTGGTGCTGGTCCATGGTCTGTTAGGGACCGCGGGGTCATAGCCGGAGGTGAGTGGCGGGCGAAGTGAGCATGACCGCCTGAGCTCTGCCTCCTCTTGGATCAGCGGCAGCATTTAGATTCTCCTAGGCGCTGGGACCCTATTGTAAACGGCATGTGAAGGGATCTCGGAGGTGCTCCTTATGAGGATCCAATGCCTGACCTGAGGTGGAACAGTTGCATTTCAAAACCACCCCTCAGAAAAATTGTCTTCCGCGATACCCATCCCTGGTGTCGAGAAGGCTGGGGTCCTTAACCATCTGGAGGGATGTACCGTGTCAGACTCACTGTGGTCGACGGGCTGTAGGCCAGGTTTCGTGAGGTCACGTGTCGGCTTGTAGGACTTTCTCTGGCAGAGGTGCGAGTGACTTCTGTTCACTGTGAGAGGCTCATCTCAGGGGCTTCATGGCCTGGGGGATGGCAGCCTGTTTGAACTGATCGAGCAATCTCACGCTACCCTTATTTTCTGAAACACCCGTGAGTGACTTTTTCACACGTTCTTTGAAGCGGCGTCATGCCCGTGCTCCTTGGTAATGAGCGAATGCTTTTGTTGACCCCTCATCCCCTTTCTTTGGGGTGTGTTCCGGTCTCGGTTCTCACGCGTTCTGCTTCTACGGGAATCTCTGAAGCTGCTGAGTGTAGAAAGCACTGAGGAGGCTGTGCTCCCACCCCCGTGAGCCTTCCAGGCATCGTCCTCTCCCCTCAGCGAGGCGACGTCCATGGCACACCGAGGAGGCTGTGCTCCTGTCCCCCGTAAGCCTTCCAGGCGTCCTCCTCTCCCCTCCAGGGGGACAGGAGGAACCTTTCAAACCCTTCTTAAACTTGTTTCCATGTCTTTGTTTTAACAGATTTCTTTGCATCTTCTCCCTTATCCAGAAGTGAGGGTGTGAACGCTGAGTTATTCCCAGGAGTCAAGAAACCACACACAGCCCAAAGTGACATTTGTTTCCCCGAAATGATTTGTGTGTGTTCACCTTAAAATGCAGCTCAGTAAAACAGGTGTGTGTTTTGAGGAATGACTTGAAATTACCCTGGTAAAGATGTGACAGTTCCATTTCATCCAGTCTGTGCAGGTGTCCACAACCCCCTTCAGTGGTTGCGTGTGAGTTTATGTGACTTGGGGTTTTTTATTTATTTATTTTTTATTTTTTTTGAAGAAAGAAAATCTTGTTGCTGGGGACTTCAGAGGGTGTGCTGGGATTGTGTGGGGCGGACATCGGGGGCTTCAGTGTGTGGCCTCCTTGAAAAGACGTTCAAATTCAGGCTGAGCGTCCCTACTCCAAAATGCTCTGAAACCTGAAACATTCCGAGCTCTCCCTCATATGACACTCGCAGGAAATGCTCTTCGGAGCACTTTGGATTTCAGGCTGGGGATGCTCAACCAGAAAGCGAAATACTGCAAGAGCCTTCTTGCCCCAGGAGCTTGGATGAGGACTTGTGGCCTGTGCCGGGCATCCGTGGCGTGCGAGGCAGCCTGGACTCGCTGGACTGGTTTTTGTAGTAGCCACAGAAGGGAAGGAGAGGGTCAAAGTGGCCACGCCTGGCTCCTGAGATAGGGCGGAGCAGAGGGAGGTGGGCGCGGAGGGCAGCAGCGGAGTCCCCAGCGTCCGGGGCTCCTGTCCCTGGTGGAGTTGAGAGCCTCCTCTAGTTGTGGCCTCTGCCCTGTCAGCAGCCACTGAGGCCTGGAGGGAGCTGGGGGCTGAGGGGGAGGAGGAAGGGACAGGCCTGCTTCTGGAGAGGGCTGGCGTCAGCCTGTGCTTCCTCGTGTGCTACTCCTGCGTCCGGGGTGCACGGCCGTGCCTCGTGCCTCGTGCCTCGTGGCGCAGCGGTTCCCGGGGTGCGCAGCACTCTTGTCTTGCAGTAACGGCTTTGTCTCCAACCCTTGGAGGCAAGTTACCTTTTCCCCCTCCCCCCTCCCCCACCCCCCCCCCCCCCCCAGTGAAAAGAGGTAGAGAATCTTACAGAAATGCATTTGCTGGAATGTCTATTTTCCGATAAATCTGAAAGTATCTCCTAGTGAGTCTCGTGTGTAGAGTAAGGACAGTTCATGCATATCTTAAAGCAGGTACATCTAGCAACGCAGAGCATCCCGGTGCTAGGATGGAGTTTCCCACTAACTCTGGGAGTGGAATCTGTAGAGCCTCGGGTGCTTGCACCATGAGGTTAGCGAGGGTGCAGGTGCACCCACAGCCCTGCCTGTGCCGCGTCCCTTCTGCTATAGAGCGTCTGCCGGGGCCTGCGGGGGTCGCCTGAGCGTTGCTGTTCCCTTTTTCACGTGAGCCTTTTTATCGAATACTAGGATAAACTTGACCTCACATGCTTGGTGGGGAGAGAGAGAAGTATATCTGGGACCTCTTTAATTCTATGTTGGAAAATAGATCTGGGCAAAATATTTCTGCATATGCGTGCTTGGTGGGCGTTGGGTTCCCTGCCGCACCCTGGGGCACGTTAGCACACACATTGTGATTTAATCTTGGGTCTATATCAACAAAACTGTAGAAGTCGGCTATGACTGACTTTCTCAGATCTAGAAACAAACATACAATTGGAATCATCATCTATTGCACTTCTTTGTAAAACCTGATTTGAGCTATCATTTTTGCTTGGTATGTTAACAGTTTCAAACTCAAATGTCACAATGAGGAATTGTTACCATTTTGTTTTCGTATCAACATATTGCTTCGCCAAGTTTCTTCTCACTGATAGTTATCCTTCCTCTGAATGCGGCGTAATTGTTATAGAATTAAGAAAAAGGTTGGTTGGGCACGCTGGCTTATGCCCGTAATGTAATCGCAGCACTTTGTGAGGCCAAGGAGTTCAAGAGCAGCCTGGATAACAGAGCAAGACACCCCATCTCTCTCACAACAGAAAAATTAGCTGAGTATGGTGGTGCGTGCCTGTGGTCCCTGTTACTCTGGAGTCCGAGGTGGGAAGAACACTTAAGGCTACGGTGAGCTGTGATTGCTCCACTGTACTCCAGTCTTGGTGACAGAGCCAAGACCCTGTCTCAGAAAGGAAAATGTAAAAAAAAAAAAAAAAAAGAAAAAGAAAAATCCAGAAATGTCGTTTTCTTCTTTAATCATCCCAAAAGAGAAATCGGTTTTTTCTAAGCGTGTTAAAGGGTAACTGATAAGATTCTTTCCTTGCATTGTTTCTCCTTTTCAAATATTTCCAGTATTCTGTCCACATCGTCTCTCATCATCTCGTTACAAAGGTGTCTTCGAGGTTAGTGGTGTTTCTGTGTTGCACCTTGGAGAACAGCCGGCATGAAACCTCTTACCACCACCGTGCGCATTGTAGTCCCAATTAAAATCCTCTCCAGAGACGCCTGTGCTGCTTATGAAAGCAGAACTTTGGTTGTGCTAACATGTGCATTCAGCTCATGGTTTTGAGTTCATATCTGAGATGATGCTGTAGAATTCATTAATCGTATGGGATCAGTAATGATGGCAGGTAATTCTGGCTGATGTCTTTTAGAGGATATTTTTCACTTCAAGTTACAACTTCCTTCGGGGTAGTCATTTTGGGATTCTTTGAAATGTGTGCTTTATTTCACAGCTCAGATTTTCATTAGACATTTCATAGCATAGGATTTTGAAAGCCGATTTGGCAAAATCTTTCTAGCGAAATGTCTGACGTCAGAAGGAACAGCACTCAGAATTACTGGTAACTGTGGTCCATTTTCAGGCTGATGATAGAAGTCACTTGAACGGTCAGGGCTGCTTTGTGAGGCGGATGATGGGGTTTTTGAACCCTGACCCTCCTGACACGCCAGCTCTGGCCCTGGCCCTGGCCCTGGCCTTCTCTCCTCTCCACTGGGAGGAGAGAAGGTGCCAGCATCCACCTCACAGGCCATCGTGAGAACCCGGGACTAAGGGTTTGTGTTCCTCTTGCAGGTGGCGCCGCAGATGTGGGGGCCTGACGATATATACACACTGCAGGCTGCCAGTGTCGGGGTAATCCAGTTTTCGTCAAAAGGTGGGATTTGCTTTGCTCCCCTGCGGACCAGGTGCGGTGCTGCTGTTGCAGCAGGTGTGTGGATCCTCTTGGGTGGTCCTCAGGTGGACAAGGAGTCACCGATTCCGATTCCCAGGGTTAGATGTGAGCGGGGACCATGGACCTCATGTGTTCAGAGGGGAGAAGTGAAAAATCTTCCCTTGTAATTCCAGGACCGTCTATCCCAGGAATGCCAAGCCCCACTGGCTTTCACCCGACGCTGTCGTAGGTGACGCCGCATGGAAATGAGGACCCGTGTGCCGCATACCTGAGCCAGTACCCGTCTCCCTCCAGGGCCGTGGCCGAGCCCTCCTGATTTCGCTGGGTTGCCAGCCTGGGGATCTGTAAGCCCAGCGACGCCTGCGGTCTCGGCCCCCTCTCCCCGTGGGGACAGGAGAGGTGGCTTCCGGGGGCTGGTGATGAATGCCTGAATGAAGCCGACTTGTGACCGCAGTTCTGTCTAAGGGCCTCCCCGGGTGTTAGATGTCAGTAAATGACACGTGTGTGTGTGGATCTCATGTGATGAGAGAAACAGTGGGGGAAACCAAAGCTTGTGGAGTCTGCAGGTGCTGGACTTGGGGATGTGTGCACCTGTGTACTTGGTGAGGGGCGTGAGGTCTGGAATGAGTGTGCACGTGTGTCACGTTTGTGCGTGTGTGGTGAGTGTATTTAGCAGGTGTGTGTGGAATGAGCGTTTTCATGCGTGTGTCGTGTATGTTGGAGGGTGTGTGGAGTGTGTACACGCATCACATTTGGTGAGTGTATTTGAGGGTGTGTATGGAGTGCATAGAGGCGTTTGCGTGTATAGTATCGGGTGAAGGGGTGGCATGTGTGGAGTAAGCATGCACACGTGTGTGCTGTGTGTGGGGTTTCTACCTGCTCCTCCCCTGAGCCTGCTCCTGGGCCCTGCTGTCCTGGCAGCTTTACAGTTGGGTGTGTCTTTGATTCCGGAAGATTCTGGAACCCGATTCTGAAGCTGTGATCGCAAACTTGCAGCCCTGGGGGACGCTGGCCCGTGGAGCCGGCACGAGGATCTCTGTGCTGGCCTCTCCCTGGGCTGGGCTCCTCTGTCCACAGCAGAGCGTGTCCGATGATTGAGCTGTGCGGGTCTGTGGCTCCCCAGCCTCGAGTCAGCCCTCGGTTCTGGTCCCGCCTCTGTTTTTCTTGCTGAGGGGCTCCGGGAAGTGGTGCCTGGGATGACGTTTTCACCCTGGGGTTGCTTCGCCTGCTGCCCAGGTGCTGGCTGCCTGAGCCCTGCTGCCGTCCTGGGTGGACGGGGCTGGCGCGGGGACATCCCTGAGCACCTGCGGGAAGGCAGGTTTAGGAAGTGCCAGAGGTGAGGGGCTTCCTCCCAGGCTTGATTTTCTGGAAAGTTCTGGGCCTCCTATTTTTCCCTAAGGGAAGTTAGAAACTGAGTTTCTCTTTAGGGGAACGTCTTTGCAGCGTCTGTTGTTAGAATGTTCTCCAGGTGTGGAATACGGGGGCCGTGTGTGTGCGGGAACCTCCGTGTCCTGAGCGAATTCAGTAGGGGATGGAGAGAGGCCTCCCTCCTGTGTCAGCTTGGCCTCTGTTTCCAGCTTGTGAGTTGTGAGGGTTGGCGGCTGCTGGTATCCCAGGGAGAGTCAAACACTGGGTGGCGTGGGATGGGAACGTTCGCTCTGACAAGGTCAGTGGGAAAGCGTCTAAGCAAACGTCGCTGTTCTCCGGGCTCCTCGGGGTGGAGCTTGTTTGGTGGTGGTGAGGGAAAGCTACCCTTGTTCCTGTTCCTCACCGTCTGAATGGTGTCCGGGGCTTGTTCCGCCGGAGAGGTGATGCGCGTAGAATGGGGGTCAGGTCGCAGGCTCCGAGGCTGTTTGGAATCTGTCAACGGGCTTCCTAAACACACAGGTGCTTGGTAAAGAGATGTTCCTGATTGGCTAAAACATCTCAACAGGACGTGATAGCTGGTGGTGGTTTCAAGACTACCACAATTTTCCTGTTCCTTTTTCAATGCCTGTTGGATACGGGAGGATTCGCATACTTTTCTTTTCCTGTCTGCGTACTTGACACTTTGTTTATGTGGGTGTGCAGTTGACAGGATTTCGAAGCGGTCTCAGCCCTGGGGAGGCTTCAGGGCAGCCTCAGTGAGCGCTGAAGGGAGGCAGGGATTTGGGGGCTACCTCCTCCACAGGACGGACACCAAGGGCCAGAGGTCAGCAATCTCAGTGAGGTCACACAGACGGGCACACCCAGCACCCTGGCCCCTGTGCCTCTCCTTCACGTTTGTCTCTGCTCCAAGCTGCTCTCCTGGGTCATCACGGGCGATCTCTAGGCGCGTGCTTGGTTCTTGCAGAAGTGGTGTCTGGCTGTGGTCAGTGTGGGCTCTCAGGACTTCCATGTTTTTGGCTCCCATCAATATTGGGCAGTGTGGTGTATGTTTGTTTTGGAGTGGTAGATCCGGGTGGATTTTGGCTTTGCCAACTCATTTAATACCTGTTTCTCCTGTTTCTGTATCGGGTGTTCTCTGGTTAGAAGGGGGATGACGGTGTGGTGGAACGGCTTCTGGCTGTTGAGCCCCTGCTGAGAGCTGTTTGGCGTGCACACATCCGTTTCGGCACAATCTCATGAGCAGCCCTGGGCAGTGCAGAAAGCGAGGCCCAGGTGAGGCTGTCGGACCCAGGAGGGCCCTGACCTGTGTGCTTTCAGCCTCTGAGCCGCCCCTCTCCTGACTGCTTACCAAGCTGTATCGATACTGCAATCTGAGCATTGAAAAGTCACCAGGGGAATGCCGTTTCCGGGGATCTTACTGTGAACCTTCTGTTAAAGGTTGGATGTCGAATAATGACTTGCCTTTGAATGCAGGTACCAAACGGGCTCCCTGGGATAACTCATTCCATAGAAACGTTTTAAAATAATGCTCCCAACTAGCTATCCTTTACATGCTTTCTACTAAGAGGTGCTCTGCTCTCCTGTGCGCTTTAGTGATATGCCGTGTTTGCTTTGCATGCACTTGGGTTTTCAGAAGAAAACCGTGTTTGCAGGTACACTTGGAGCACGACATTCTTCTTCCTGTTAGTGTAGATGCTCCATGAGAGGAGATAATGCTCATGCATTTCTGTGTGTTTTGTGGGGAATAAAAGTAGCCGCCGGCTCTAGCAAACCTAGAAGATGCCCAAAAGGTGATACACGTGAAAATATGCGGCCACTGCCATAAACCGCCTTGTATTATGTGTGGCAAAGTGCTGTGTGTGCGCTGTCTATGGAGAAAATGAGTCTTCCCTATTTTCCCAAGAGGTAACACTTGAATAGACTTCAGAAGTTGTCTTATCTGCAAACGGTACCCTCCTTCCATTGTTTTGAGACGTTGTCATAGGAACTCACACATGTCATTGTTTTCTCAGTTAGAACCTCCAGGGTTTGTCATAGTCCCTGTGTGTCATCGCAGCGTCTGGCTCCACTTGATTTAAAGCAGGAAGAGGCCAGCCACGTGGCCTCGCTGGTGCTTCCCAAGCACAGGGTCTCATGAGGGCGGGAGCACTTGGTTGGGAGACGTGCTGTTCTTCCTGATAGAAACCCTGTGGTGCCGTTCGCTAGTCTCCTGCGGCGTTTCTTCCACCCTACATGCACCCAGTTTCTGTTGGTTTTTAGTTTATTTATATTTTCCGAGACAGGGTCTTGCTCTGTCACCCAGGCTGGCATGCGGTGGCGTGATCCCTGGCTCAGGCGATCCTCCCCCCTCAGTCACCCGAGCAGCTGGGACCTGGGGCACGCACCAGCATGCCTGGCTAATTTTCTTTTCTTTGTTGCAGGGATGGGGGGTCTCGTTGTGTTGCCCAGGTGTGGCTCTGTTTTCTGGTGAGTGTACAGTGGGTTTTTATGGGGAACCTCTGTATTTGGGTCGGGGGTGTGGCATCCTGGTCAGGAAATGGCCCTCAGGCTTCCTTCCTGCCCAGCCAGGGTCACGAGTAGTGTCTCCACCTGGGCTGGTGTGTGTGTGCTGGCCAGTAGGGCTTAGTCCTGGACTGCAGACTGGTGCTGGTCCATGGTCTGTTAGGGACCGCGGGGTCATAGCCGGAGGTGAGTGGCGGGCGAAGTGAGCATGACCGCCTGAGCTCTGCCTCCTCTTGGATCAGCGGCAGCATTTAGATTCTCCTAGGCGCTGGGACCCTATTGTAAACGGCATGTGAAGGGATCTCGGAGGTGCTCCTTATGAGGATCCAATGCCTGACCTGAGGTGGAACAGTTGCATTTCAAAACCACCCCTCAGAAAAATTGTCTTCCGCGATACCCATCCCTGGTGTCGAGAAGGCTGGGGTCCTTAACCATCTGGAGGGATGTACCGTGTCAGACTCACTGTGGTCGACGGGCTGTAGGCCAGGTTTCGTGAGGTCACGTGTCGGCTTGTAGGACTTTCTCTGGCAGAGGTGCGAGTGACTTCTGTTCACTGTGAGAGGCTCATCTCAGGGGCTTCATGGCCTGGGGGATGGCAGCCTGTTTGAACTGATCGAGCAATCTCACGCTACCCTTATTTTCTGAAACACCCGTGAGTGACTTTTTCACACGTTCTTTGAAGCGGCGTCATGCCCGTGCTCCTTGGTAATGAGCGAATGCTTTTGTTGACCCCTCATCCCCTTTCTTTGGGGTGTGTTCCGGTCTCGGTTCTCACGCGTTCTGCTTCTACGGGAATCTCTGAAGCTGCTGAGTGTAGAAAGCACTGAGGAGGCTGTGCTCCCACCCCCGTGAGCCTTCCAGGCATCGTCCTCTCCCCTCAGCGAGGCGACGTCCATGGCACACCGAGGAGGCTGTGCTCCTGTCCCCCGTAAGCCTTCCAGGCGTCCTCCTCTCCCCTCCAGGGGGACAGGAGGAACCTTTCAAACCCTTCTTAAACTTGTTTCCATGTCTTTGTTTTAACAGATTTCTTTGCATCTTCTCCCTTATCCAGAAGTGAGGGTGTGAACGCTGAGTTATTCCCAGGAGTCAGGAAACCACTGGGAAAGATGTGGCAGTTCAATTTCATCCAGTCTGTGCAGGTGTCCACAACCCCCTTCAGTGGTTGCGTGTGAGTTTATGTGACTTGGGGTTTTTATTTTTTTATTTATTTTTTTATTTTTGAAGAAAGAAAATCTTGTTGCTGGGGACTTCAGAGGGTGTGCTGGGATTGTGTGGGGCGGACATCGGGGGCTTCAGTGTGTGGCCTCCTTGAAAAGACGTTCAAATTCAGGCTGAGCGTCCCTACTCCAAAATGCTCTGAAACCTGAAACATTCCGAGCTCTCCCTCATATGACACTCGCAGGAAATGCGAGTGTGTTTTTAAAACAGATTTGGATGAGTTGCTTTCTGTACAACACACCTGGACAGACGGAGGCTGGTTCTCCACAATGGCACCAGAGACTTTTGGGACAGACCCTCAGGGCACAGCACCAGCTCCCTGGGAGAAAACGGTGCCTGTGGGATGGAGGAAAGAAGAGGCAAACCGTGCTGAGGTGTGAACGGCAGTTTGCTCTTAGACATAACACACACGCCTTCCGGAAGTTTCCACGAAGCACCGTTAAAGCCACCAGTGTGGACGGGTCCTGAGATCAGGAGACCCAGAACAGACTTGTATTTGAAACCCTTCATGTGCTGCAATCTCTTTGAAGAGGACCACAAGTTGTCTGTTAATTATGTTGTAAAATTAATTTTTTATTAAGTGCCATGACGTTTTTGTGTGGGGGGTGTAGGGCTGGCGTGTGACAGTAAAACAGATGCAGTGACACAGCTGGTAGGTGTTGGTTCTGGGCCCCAGTTGGGCAGTTGTATGAAAACAAACAAAAAATTCTCGACAGTGGTATGAACCGAAACACCTGGATTTCGTGTTTTCATGTAATTAACATGAAGGCACACATTTGTATGTTAAACCCACATTTTTCTACATGTAGTAAAATTCACACCTTTAAGTATTTAGCATAGAAACAGCTGTGCAGCATCTTCTCCCTGCCCACAGCCACCCGGATGTTCTGAGTGGAAACTGCGCTGCCGTGGGCTTTGTGAGTGGTGAGCCGTACACAGATATGCACTGTTTGCTGTGTCCGCTGATGCGAGCCCTGGTCAGTTCTGTTTCAGGTGGATGCTTTCGTTTGTACTTCGCTTCTCTTGTTATGTTTGTAAGTTCAGTAAACTTGGGACCAATGGTGAGAGTAGGCGTAGAGGAGTGTGGTGTCATCAATTAAGGAAAATCCACGCTCGCCAGGCGTTGCAGAAGGAGGAGGCATGCAGGGTTCCACTGCCTGCATGAGCCATGACTGCTGAGGGCCTCTGGGCAGCAGCTTATCTGGGCTACTTCGAAATGCAGATTCCTGGGCACAGACCTGAGAGGCCCTGGAGTGACCACCCTCCAGGGATTCCACCCAAACTTGGCCATCTTGTCTCTTGGCAAGTCACCCGTGCCCGGCTGTCTCATTGACATGCCTGGCCATCACAGAGTTAGCTTAGTCATCTGCACAGTTGGTGTGGGTGTGCTGATGGGTGTACCGGGCTGACCCGTCTTCCTTTCTCCCCCTATGAAGTGTTTGAAAGTCTGTTATCCTACCCTGTCCTCTCCCTGTCCTCAGTGGGTAAAAACAGGAGGTTCATTTTCACTTGGAGATGAGGAAAATTCTGAAGTCTCGTAAAGCAGCCAGGACCATCTTCAGAATCATCTTTGTTCCAATCAGCTCTGATATTTTCAGTTGGAAAGACTTTTCCTCAAACACTTTGCATTCGTTCTGTATGAGAAGTGCTGTAGACTTTCCTGTTGGCTTAGTAATTAGTATCTGTTCTGTTGTCCATCACAACTGTATATATTTTCATTCTGAGACATGTTGAGTCAGCCTTTGCAGTCCAGAGGGATTTCATGTGTGTTCATAGAAGCTTCCATCAGAAACCACATTCCAAATAGCTGTGGACATAGAACCTGCTTGTGACTTTGGGAATTGGCAAAGTCAAATTCTATCTCGATTTGAGGCTTTAGGAGCTTTAGAAATTTTGAAATTAGAAAATGAAAATGTGACAAAATTAAGTGTATTTAAAAGAAAAGAGATGTTATGCTGCGGGTTTTAAGTGCTGTGATGCATTATTTGGTTACCTTTAAGGATGTCATGTTCCACCCAAGTTACAAATACAGGAAATAATTTAAATATAAGGTGACCCCTTCAGAACATCCTGGATTTGGTCTTGATCTTCTGCCCTTGAAAATGTGATTTGTGTTTTTTGAAAATATTGTTGTCCTAAACTGTGTGTCTAGACCATCTCATCTGAATTGCTTTGGAAACATCTGCAAGGGCATCTTTATATTCTTGGGTATAGAGTGATAGACACCATTATGCTTTAAAATAGTGAAAGTCCCGTAGAGCAGTTTTTCTTAAACTAATGAGCTATTGTTAGAAATCAAGGGGTGGGTGTAGCAAGTTACAGAATCTCTCAGTGAAAGTGATTATTTAAAATAGAAATTGAGAGAGTGCAATGCATTCTTAGTTTTTAAAGTAAAATGCCAATAGAGAACGTTTTGTTCGCAAGAATGTAAAATGTTACGTCTTTGTTTAGGATTTAAGGATAGTAATTTGTTTCTGAGATCTTTGTGACTGAGATTTGAAATATTAACTACGGTTTATCATCAGTGTTTTATACACATGCACGTATACATATATATGTAAGGTATGTAAAAGGAAAATAAGCATATATGTATTTACATTTATATACCCTTCTATAATGTGTATACTTCTAGTCACATATAGGTCTAAGTGACTATGACTTTATTTGATGACCCTGAGGGTAATTAAATAATTTTCCTGCTCTTAGCCTTGCTTTTGCATCTGAGCAGGGACCCTGCGAAGTGTGCCTACCGCGTTCCAGGCCTTACACAGCCTGTGCCAGGTTTTGGAAGCTGAAGTTTGTCTGCAGCCACTTCGGGAAGCAGGTGGTTGCCAGGATTGCCTAGAGCTCCAGGCTGTCTCCAGTCCCAGCCTCCCTGGGGTAGAAGCTGCCCCACCAGGGGCCTGGACAGGGACGTTAGGACCTGGAGCCAGGGACTGCTCCGGAAGGAGGGCTTCTGTCACTGCTGGGCATGAGAACCGAGGACAGGAGGTGGAACCAGCCTCAGGCCAGTGCACGGCCTCCCGGGAGTGCTTGCGGGAAGCCCTAGCCACCCTTTTGCGACCCCACAGTGAGCACCAAACTCGGTGAGATCCCCTTGGCCCACCCCTCAGGTTCCTAAAATGGTTAGAGTTTCCTGGGCTGTGAATTTTTAAGTCTAGGCTAAAAAGTGCTGGGACAGACTCACAGGGTTCTTTACGTAGAAACGACGGGTATGCTGGTGACTCAGAGCAGGCACTGCATCCTCACTCCAGGGTCCTTTGTGCCAGGTGGAAACGAGCGTGTGGGTCACACAGAGTCCCTGCATCCTCACTCCAGGCACTGCTCTTTGGTTTCTAATTAATAAGCCTTGATAATGAAAATGTGTTCTCCCCAGAGTAGAGTTTCCGGTTATGGAGGCTTACCTGTAAATGCCGTGCCAGGTCAAATATGCTGAGATCTGGGCCAGGTCCTGCTTCCTGACCATGGCCAAGGCGGGTACTTCATTTGGGAGGTGACCCAGAGGGACATCTGAGAGGCCTGCCTGTCCCTGAGGGATGAAGCCGCTGGCCTTCACACGCTGCTCCAGCCTCCATCAGTTCCTTCCTACCTGCAAACTGCCTGCTTTTATGTTGCCATCATTGGAGATGTGTTAGGGACTTCGTATGGAGCGACCCCCATAGGACGAGCAGATCGTGGAAAGGTGGGAACCAGGGCTGGGAGGGTGGTGACCACGGCCAAAATGAGAACCGTGTTGGGCTGGGAGGTCCATCTTCTGTCTAAAGTGTTTTTTAAAATAAAACTGTCTCAGGAGCATGAGAGGGCAGGCCACAGATGGGGAGAACGTATCTGTAAAAGACTCATCTGATAAAGGCTGTTATCCAAACCGCGCAAGGAACTCTCAAAATGCAACAAGAAAATGAACAACCTGATTAAAAATTGACCAAAGACCTGGACAGATATACCCCAACAAAGAAGATACACCGATGGCAAATCTACACGTGGAAAGATGGCCTGCGTCTTATGTCGTAGGGCAAGGCGCCACTGCGCACCCAGCAGCCTGGTCAATACTGGAACTCAGACACCATCTCGTGCTGGTGGGTGTGTGGGCATCAGGACCCTCACTCATCGCTGGGGAAAGTGGGGCAGCTGCGGCGGGAGGCAGCGTGGCAGTTTTCTGTGGAATTAAGCACTCTGACTGCAGAAGCAATCACGGTCCTGCACGTTTACTCAGAGGAGCTGAAAGTTTACTTCCGTGCAGAAATGTGCACACAGATGTTGACAACAGCTTTATTTATAATTGCCAAAACTAGAAAGGAACCAAGATGCGCTCCAGTAGGTGAATGGATAAACTGTGTTATGTCAAAACTGGGATATTATTCAGCACTAAAAAGAACTGGACCACTAAGCCATGAAAAGACACGGATCTTGAACGCATGTTGCTAAGTGAGCCTCCAATCTGGAAAGGCTGCCTGCTCTCTGAGTCCAACCACAGGACAGTGTGGAAAAGGCAAAGCTGTGGAGACAGTAAAATGGTCAGCAGCTGCCAGGGGTTGGGGAAGGGAGGGATGAATGGGAGGAGCATAGGGGGATGTGTAGGGTGGGGAAGCCACTCCGGGTGGGGCTTTCGTAGGGGATCCATGCCGTTCCACATCTCTGAAACCCACAGAGTGAGCAGCAGCAGGCCAAGCTCTCGTGTGAGCTGTGGACTCGGTGGTGGTGCTGTGTTGATGCGGGTCTGTCGGTCGTACAGACGTGCTGGTCCGGTAGGGGCAGGAGAATGATGGAAGCTTTGCCTGTGCTGGGGAAGGAGATATGTGAGGACTCTGTACTTTCCTCCTGATTTTGCTATGAATTGAAAACTGCTTTTAAAAACATCTCTTGAAAAGGCAAAGTGCTAGCCAGATAGCATCTGTGTGAAGGTGTGGCCTATGTTCTACTCTCAGGATTTCCCTGTTAGAATACACATATCTAAATTATTCAGAAGTTAAACCTTTGCATTAAGTAACTCACTACAAAGTTAATTACAGCATCAGCTTGAGCACTGCCAGGATAGCCAGGATCCTGTATATTGACCAGCTTCTCTAGGAGTCAGGCTTTGGGGGGCAGAGAGGAAGTGAGATCTGTAAGCCTGTGGCAGGGAGCCGGCAGGGATGTTTTTTTTTTTTCTTACATCAGTTTTCCTTATCACTGTGGCCTTCATAGACTTGGGGAGTCAGGAGTCCCCACTTTTGGGCACCTCAGAAACCAAAGGCTGCTCCTAATCCTCATGCTCCAGATGCCTCAGGGGGAGGTACCTGGGTTGTTGGGTGCAGTTCCCTTATTTGCTACTCAGTGGAATTGGCCCACAGCGTTTCTGGTTGTTTTTAAGAGCTGATGCTTGAGCTGCTTAAAATCACATATGGATATTGATTTACCTGTAAAAGTTAAGAATGGAATTTGAGCTCAAAGATTTGTGAAAATGCTCAGTTTGTGTACTGATACATACATTACATTTGTGAAAACATCTAAAAGTCCAGGATTTATATTAAACACTTCTTGATTTTTGTAATATCTACCTGTCATATTTCCATTTGATTAATAGATGTCAGAGGGCTTAAATTTTGAGTGCCTGAATTCACTGAATTTAAAACTTCTTACATCAAATGTAATTGAACTGAATGTAGCCAACAGTGCATGCTTTTGTAAGTATTGATTAAAAAATATATAAAAACACATATGAACATGCAGATGGGGGCAACATCTTTGTTTTCTGAGAAGACAAATTTTTAAAAAGCTAAGGGGTCTTATAACTTTTTAGTTTCCAACTTATTTGCCCTAAAGTTGAAAGTTTGGCAGCAGCAGATTGACAGCAGCAGAAGAGGAGATCCTGCGCAAGCGCAGGCTCTGGGAGCAGCGGGGTGAGTGCCGGAAGGAGCTGGCTGGAGGCAGAGCAGGGAGGTGCTCAGGCAGGCCAGGATGGCCTCAGGGCACGCGGCTCAGCCAGTGAGAAAGGGCTCACATTTCCTGGAGAGCCCTTGTCTCTGCCCACGGAAAACCCAGACTCCTTCCAACTGGGATGTGCATCTTATATAAAAGTTGTTACTCCCAGAAAGGAAGCCAGTGGATATAGAATTTTTTTGTATGCAGAAATTACTTTACATTTGTTTCTAACTTTATCCTTTTCTTCCCTCGTCTTAGTGTCTAGTAACTTTCTGCAGGTAACACGCACATCTTAGGAGAGAGCTGTATTTCAGTTGCTGTTGGCTCTGATGTGACTTTGTGGTGTCTGAGGTTCTGCCCAGAGCGTGGCGCTCTCTGCTGAGTGTTGCCTGTTGAAGGCCCGTGTGGAAACTTTCCCTGTAAGCTCGTCGACCCCAGCAGTCTTTGTTCAGAAACCTTTGGACTCGCTGAGACTTCACACAGCCTTCTAAATTTTCTTTTCATTTTAGTGTTCCCCATTCATTCAGATGTTTTCCAGAATGTAAGTAAGCTGCTGAATGCAGGGTGGGGGGTGCCCTCCGTTGGCCCTGGGGAGAAGCATCGCTGTTTCTCCGGACGGAGCTTCCCGCCCGCCATGACGTGCTCCAAGATGGAGCGGGTTCTTTGGCAGAAGTAACCATCAAAGGCCCACCTCTCAGCGGCAGGGTGGCTGTGGGTATGCGACCTCACGGCCATGCCGGCCCCTTCCCGTCAATGGCACCAAGGAGAGGAGCAGGGGGAGGCCTGGGATATGTGCTTCCGAGACTGTGTCATCCGTTTGTAACTAGACATGCAGAGATAGTGTTGGAGATAAGCAGGACACAGTGTCTCTCCCTAATGAGCGCAGGCGTGCCCTTGAGAGGGTCAGGTTTCTGTGCGGTTGATCCAGACTCAGCCTGGCTGTGGCAGTGCAGGTGACTGCTGGGCTGTGGCAAGGCTGCACCCATTGTCCATCTGAAATGGCCCCATTCCCAGGCTCGCTGTGCCAGCTGGGTGCCCAGGCCTGACTTCCTGCCAGGACGGAGGCCCCATGTATGTGGGGGACGGGGGGAGGTGGGGGTCCTGCTTTATTGCCGTATCCAATACCACACAGGGTCAGCACTCAGGAAACATGTGCTATGTGGGTCAGCGATTGAGTTCAGAAACCTGGAAAACTCAGCAGTGCAGGCTTCGGGTATGACCCGTCCAGCCCTCGGGCTCTTTCTCTGAATTTCTTTCCATGACATCCTCCTCATCCCAAGGACCCCTGTCCCCGCGTGACTATTGGCAACTTCAGAGCTTCCTCTGCCTCCCCTCCCAGGCCCTGGTGTGGCTGGGGCAGCTAGTGGCTGTGCAGACCCCACAACCAGTAGATCGTAGGTGCCAACGGCTTGGTCCTGGGTTACCTGAGCCAAGGACTCCAGTGCACGGCTGGATCAAAAGGCCTTGGGTTGCAGAGAGGGTGGTTGGATATTGAAGGACAATCTGGAAAGGAGAAAGGGAAATGGGTGTGCTGGATGGGCAACTGGAGAAGTCTGCAGAGCCTGGGACCCGGTGCAGTTGCAGAGCTGGCATGGGGAACCTGGTGACACAGCCAGCGTGCAAGTGGGCAAAGTCAAAGGCTTCAGACCGACATGGAGGGGCTGGTCTAAAACGATCCTCCTTTTCCTTTAATCCTAGCGACTGCTGGCTTACTGGGTGGGGGAATGAGATCTGTGGTGGCGGCGAGGAGAGACAGGGATTTTAATTAAACCCCTCTTTCTGGGAGAGGGGAGTAGCCGTCTCCGTAGAACGGTGAAGCATTGTCATCTCAGGCAGCTCAGGCTGCTGTAACGAAACACCATTGACTGAGTGGCTTATGAACAACAGGAATTTCTCACAGTTCTAGAGGCTGGAAGGCGGGATCAGGGTGCCACACAGGTGGGTTCTGGTGCGGGCCACTTCCTGGTTCATGCACACCTTCTCTCTGACCCAGACACAGTGGGAGGGTGACGGATTTGCTGGGCTCCTTTCTGAGGCACAAACCCCATTCATGGGGCTCCAGCCTTGGGAACTCATCACCTCCCAAAGACCACCTGACAGCATTGCATTGAGGGTGAGGATTTCAACCTGTGTTTTGGGGGACAGGCAGGCAGTTCCTAACCATCACTCTCTTTGTGTATTTCTGACTCAACATTGAGTCTGCATTCGGCTCTCTGCGAGACAGAGCCTGTAAGCATGTCCACATCGGGGGCAAGGTAGCTGCCAGGGGTGCGAGAACGGGGTTTCAATGTCAGTCGGAGCTGCTTTCCTGGCACATGTACTCATAAGCTATCCTGGCAACATTTGCTCTTCACGAAGAGTCGATCAGGCAGTGGGGGCAGCGGGCGTTGTTGCCAGAAGCTTGGAACTGATGGGCAGCAGAGAAGGGGCAGAGGTCACGACCTTGGGGGTTCAGTGCCAGGTGTCTGCCCTGTGTAGGCCTCACACCTGTGACTGTGCAGGGACTGAGCAGACCGGGGCTTGCTGTCCAGTGTGGCTCTCATGCAGATGATTATCGGGGTGTGCTTTCTATATAATGTTCCCTCAACCCCATGCCCACCCCACCAGTTTCTGTGCCTAGCAGAAATCATGCTGCATCTCTTTGATAGGAAGCTCTGAGTTGTCTATCGAGGTGTAGGAATAGCACGATTTGGCTCAAGTCAAAATACTTTGCAGTGAAGATGCATGGAAGAGGATTCTAGGCTTCCATTTGACGTTTTAGACTGCCTGAGTGTTACAGGACTGTCTTGCTTGTTAAAAAGCACCAGATGGGAAAGGGTACTGGTTAATAAAGGAGACTTTTTACATTAGCACAGAGAGGGTGGCTTTTGAGACAAATTCAGTGTAACGTAGGTGTGTTTGTGAGCCGTCAAAGGGACCATCTCTGCTGGCGACACATGTTTTCTGGTATTGGTTTTGTTCTGAAAAAGGATGAGTGGCATTCGGTAGAGTCATTCCAAAATTCACCTGGAAGGCGTCCACATGGTACCTTGTTTTCTCCTGACATTCGGGCACCACGAGGAATTATTCTTGTCTTCAGCACAAGCAGGAGACTTTTCCTGAACACCTGCTCCTCTTTGGCATTGTGGGTGTGAAGGGCTCAGAGTGACCCTGTCTTCATGGAGCTTTCAGACACCACGGGGGACAGTGTGGCATGAGTGTCAGGCTCGGGTGGGACAGAGGCTTTCCCCAGAAAACAGCTGTGGATTCCAGAACGGCCCTCGACCCCTCCTCCCTCTGTTCCTCCACGTCATATTTGAATTAAGGCTGTTCTATCATAGCGGGGGTGTCATGTTAACTGGAAGTGTGCTTTTCTTCTGGGCAGCAAATAAATTAGTGGTATGTTTGCCAAGGACAGCGAGATTTGATTTGATGAATCCAGTGGGGAAAAGGAGAAGGAGCTTGGCTGGGTGGGGACTGGTTTGAGCACACACCATTCTTGGTGCCATCACTTTCTGCAGCTGAACCCTGCGTACGTGTCCCATTAATCTTGCTAGTCCAGTGTTACTGGGTACTGGGAGTGGTGCCATCTTGGCTCACTGCAACCTCCGCTTCCTAGGTTCAAGCAGTTCTCTCTGCCTCAGCCTCCTGAGTAGCTGGGATTATAGGTGTGTGCCACCACGCTTGGTTAATTACAAAAATGTTTAATATAGGCAGGATTTTGCCATATTGGCCAGGCTGGTCTCGAACTCCTTACCTCAAGTGATCGGCCCACCTTGGCCTCCTAAAATTCTGAGATTGCAGGCTTGAGCCACTGCGCCCGGCCCGATCCTGACATCTTCTAAAGCTGCCTTCATGAACCAAAAGCCAGTCTATGTTTGAAAATCAGACTTGAAGAGCCTAGGAGGAGAGGGATATACTTCAGCTAAGTAAGTAACTATGCATATGTTAAAAATATGGGCCAAAACCTACCCCAAATGTTAACTTTTCTGCTTTGTGTTTTGTATCCATTTATGGTTATTCTTTCAGTATTAAGATTTTTAAAGATTCTTTTGATAATTATGGATGAATTACTATTAAAACTGAGCTGCATTTGTAACACTTTAAAGAACTAATTGGATGACATTATTTTTCTCGGACGCATTTTGGATAGTTACATAATTAATGTTTATCTCTTTGCCAGAAATCTTTTTTTTTTTTCCCCAGAACAGAAACCTGAAAAGAAACATTCCTTTGCAGTAAGTGCTATTTCACTGTGTGACAATCAATTTTTGAATGTGAGAACACGATCGTGTATTTTTGGGGTAATTCTTGCTTAATAGTGATAATGCTAAGTGTTGAAATTATGGAACAATTTGTTTCTTTGAAAATTACTATTCGCCTGCTCACCAGGTGGGAGCTGATGAGAACGTGGATGTAAAAATTAAATTATATTTAGCTTGTATAAAATAAGTTAAAAAAAAAAAAAACTTTTTTGTTTTGTGCTACTACTGAAGTTGCTTAGCTGTGGAAATGAGGTTATTGCAGGCACCTAGAATTGTATCTCCTTCACTTCCATGATGGGAAGAAATTCTCCAACAAGCACAGGAATCTGACTTTCTGATACTGAGACTCCTAGGCATGAAGTCCCATGGAAGGGGTGGTGATTACGTGAGTGTTGGCGTTGATGTGGGCACCCTCCAAGCCGGACGCGGGAGTAGGGATAGGTGAGCGTTGGCATTGATGTGGGCGTCCTCCAAGCCGGACGCGGGAGTAGGGATAGGTGAGCGTTGGCGTTGATGTGGGCGTCCTCCAAGCCAAGAGCAGGGAAGGGCAGAAAGAACAGGCCCCTCAGGAGCCATGAGAAAATAAAGTGTTGGCAGCAGTGGTAAGGGTTGGTGTCAGGGGCCAGGAAGAGGTGGCGAAGGGGGCATGTGCCTCAAGGCAGCCCTGGAACCCACGGTCCCTGCGGTCCCTGCAGTGAGGTCTGATCTGCAGGGGATGTGAACGGCCACACGGGGAGGCCCACAGACAGCCTGGACTTGGCTGCCTCAGAACTCTGGTGGACGTTGCAAATAGCCCCACAGGGTTGCAGTGCACATTCCTCGGACAGAAAGAAGATGCTTGGAACTGTTCCAGGCACGAAGCCAGTGCCCTGTGAATAGTGGCCGCTGCTGTCGTGACTGAGTGCCATCCAACTGGGGCCATTTGCTCTGCTCAGTTCACTTAATTGGGCCAGGAATGGGGTTGCCCTGCCTTCAACAACCTTGACGCATTGAACGAGGACTCAGTTGATAATATACTCTGTAAAATACGCTCTCTCGGCTAGAGTGAGCAAAGCCCAGGGAGCGGGTGGTTCTTCAGTATTAGACAGGTGTTTGTGGCAGGGCCAGCTGTGCGGCTGCCAGAGCGAATGTGACCAGGAAGCCTCTCCCCCCGGAGGTGGCCAGCATTCCTGTTAAACGTGGCGTAGGCAGAAGGTGGGCGCTGCTGGGGAACTTGCTCATGTTCCTGTTTTCTGATTGGAAATTCAAGGTTTCTGCACATCCTACATCGAAGTTGTACATTGCTAAGACTGTACACATTTCAACACTTGTGTTTTTTTTTCTGCTTTTCGGATCTATACAACCTGGCATTTGGCCGTGGCTTCCAGGACAGGCTGGATGCAGAGTGAAGTCCTCTCTGCACTGTCGATGTTTGCAGATGTCTTTTTGTATAAACTTTTTCTTGAGACTTTCAATTGCCATGCACATAACTCTACCAGTTACAATCGTGAGCTAACAGGGGTTTTTGGTTTTACTTGGATGAATGTTTAACATTTGTATGCTAGATTTGGGGGTGGAGGTCATTTATCTGCTTTTCATTTCCTCCTTGGTTATACTTAGTGACTTTCAGGTAAAGTGTGGAAGGCGTGGTACAGTGTGAATTGCAGGTCGCACTGTGGTGCAGTGGACGAGAGACGCGGGCTGCAGTGGTGTGCACAGTGCATGAGAGAAAAGAGACTTCCATCCTCAAGGGAAACACACAACAATTTAAAAAACTGATGATCTAGCTTACATGAGGTCCAACAAATTCAGTTTGCAAAGTTTAACTTCTAAGTTAATTTAGTAATTTTTCCCCTAAGTCATTAAGTTAGTAGCTTATGTTCAAATATATTTTTTTGTCTAAAGCAAGTCATAAATTCTAAAATGAATGACTAAAGATGTAATAATTTAGGCATACAGCACCTGAAGAGAAAATTGACAGTATGCTAAAATATTGGATACAGATGCTTAAAAAATATAATGTAGCATTCTTCCAATGCATGTGCTTTTAGCATGTAACTTGGTGAGTGGTTTTGAGCTATGTTTGTAGGAATGTGTATCTTTGAATACTTCAGGGCACCACTGCAGATGTGTGCGTGAGATGTGTAAATACTGAATGTTCTTCTCCCTTCCCTTAAATGAAAAGCATTAGCTCTCTTTTTTGTATTTTTATTTTATTTTTATTTTATTTTTATTTTTGGAAGTAGACTCTTGCTCTTGTTGCCCAGGCTGGCATGCAGTGGTGCAATCTCGGCCCACTGCAACTTCTGCTTCCAGGGTTGAAGTGATTCTCCTGTCTCAGCCTCCTGAGTAGCTAAGATTACAGGCACCCACTACCATGCCCGGCTAATTTTTGTGTTTTTATTAGAGATGGGGTTTTGCCATATTGGCCAGGTTGGTCTCAAACTCCTGACCTCAGCTGTGATCTGCCCACCTCGACCTCCCAAAATGCTGAGATTACAGGCGTGCACCACCGTGCCCAGCCAGTTCCCTTCTGTACTGATTTATACAGTTTTTGCTTTTTTTTGAGAAGTGGTCTCACTCTGTCGCCCAAACTGGAGTGCAGTGACGCAAACCTTGGCTGACTACAGCCTTTACCTCCTGGGCTCAGGTGATCCTCCCATCTCAGCTTCCTGAGTAGCTGGGAATAGACACATGTCACCACGCCCAGCTAATCCTTTTTTTTTTTTTTTTTTTTTTTTGTAATTTTAGTAGAGACAGGGTTTTGCCATGTTTTCCAGGCTGGTCTCAAACTCCTGGGCTCAAGCGATCTGCCTGCCTCGGCCTCCCAAACTGCTGACATTACAGGCGTGAGCACCACATCTGGCAGTTTTTTTTTTTTTTGGTCCTTCCAGGATTAGAAGTCGATTTTCAGAAAACCCTTCACACTTGCAAACTTAATTTTCCATAATAATATGCCTCTAGGATAAAAACAAGACAGAAACAAAGAAGTATGTGTGGACTGCAGTTAAAAATTTTCAACACAACATAGCTTACGAGAGGTGACATTTACAAAGAGCAGGAGGGCCCGTTCAGTGCCTTCCAGGCATTGGCAATGGCGGTCTGTGGGCGACCCTAAAGTGTGCAGCGTCCTGAGATGTGATCGTGGTGCTCACGCTTTTACCGAGGGCCTCGCAGGAGTACCGGAGGCGGCTCTTCTGCAGGCGGCCAGCCAGGCGGCAGCTGCTGGAGAAGGAACAAACGGTAGAAGACAGACGTACACGATGTTATTGTGGCAGAGAGGTTAAAAGCAGGCTCACTTTGTTCTTCAAGTTTTAAATAACTAATAATGAAGTCCTTAAATATGTATTGCGTTTCTGGATTTTACAGCAGTTGTGGGTGTGTCTGTCTCTCTAGCTCCCGTTTGGGTGCTCCCTGTGAAGAGATCTCAGAGATGCCACCTTTCTTTGTTGAGGTGACAGTGTCTGGAGAGCTGTGAACCCCGCGGTGAGGGGCGGGTGACTGACCTGGGGGGAGGCTGGGTCAGCGTGGGGATCCACCCCCACTCCACCTTCCTGTAGGGAATCCAGTTGTAAGTCTTTATGATATGGGTAAAAGGAACCTGGAAGAGGTGTTATTTTTTAAGAAGTAAGTGCCATGCTCTTTTTTCCTCATTCTTCTCCGTGTTTAAGCAGCATTGAAGGATAAGGCACTACTAGCATGTTTGTTTGGAAACGATCTTGTTGGTTATTTTACATTGAATATGATACTAAGGTTGCCTGGTAACAGAAGTTTCCCTTAACAACATGGAACTCTGTTGAATCTATTGTCCCATTGGCTAAGCCTTCTGAAGTCAGTGCGGTGGCAGCTGAAGAGGCCGCTTCCCCTTGGAGGAAGCCCCTGGATTGGCAAGAGGCAAGGCCCTTGACTGAGGGAGTGAGGCCAGTTTGCAGGGACCCCACATGGCACCTGCGGCTCTCTCCTGCCCCCTGCTGGCTGGCCAAGCAGCCTCGCGACAGTGTGCTCAGTGTGAATGTTCACTGGGCAGGCCAAGGTTTTTGTTCCAGAAACACTGACTTCAGAAACGGCCGGCCGTGTGTGTGGAGCATGGCTTACGTGTGTCTTAAACCTCTTGAACAAAGCAAGTTGATGTTTCAAATGCAAGAAACATCATTTCCTCCCATTGCTTTCTTTCATTTATTTTAGCAGTGTGTTTCTTCTGTGTTAAGAATGAGCCAGATTTCCCCCTCACCCTTTTCTAGCTTGGCTTTATGTCAGTCACACTGGCCAGAACAGGGTAAATTTTTTAGCTTCTCTGCCTTAGGAAGAACCTGTCTTTATTGATTAAAAGTGAGAGGATATATCCAGTCCTTGGGGTCGTGTTTCTATCCCTGCTAGACTAGGGGAGTGGTGAGCACCATTTCTCTGGAGACTGCCTCTCCCGCCTGCGTTGAGTAGCGAGGCCGCAGGGTCAGCTGTGGGAGCCTGCAGGAAGGGGTTTGAGTGCCTGGTACGTACGAGCTCTGGGACAGAGGCGTGCCCACTGGGGGCCACTGCCTGGAACCACAGCCTTCCTGGTGAGACGAGAGGTTCTGAAGAGAGCCGAGATCATGCCCTCCTGGGCAGGCAGTTTCACCAATATGTGCTTTGGAAGGAGTGGATTCTGCCAGTCATGGGCGTGGTGCTGACACCCTCATGGTGGCCCCCTCCGGTCCCTGATAAGCTGACCCAGAGAGGGTCCTCATCTGCAAATGGGACAGTGGCCCCCTTGGCACATGGGGTTACATCAGTGACTTGGCCGCCTGGTGCCTCCTGGAGAGCAGCCGCTGGCCTTTACCTTAGATGTTCACGTCCAAACCAGCTCCAGAGTTTGCATGAAAACTCCCAGCCCTGTTGGAGACTCCTTAGTTCAGCTTGGCACAGAACCTCGGAAAACAGCAGTTCTGTTCCGGGTTCTTCCTTCAGAACTGAGTTCCAGTGCAGGGAAGGGAGCAGAGGGGCCGTGAGGTCAGCTGCAGCCTCCTGTGCCTCCCACTCGAGCTGAGGGCCATCTCTCTCCTGGGCTTCTCCCTGTCGTGTTCCCTGGTGCTCTACTGGCTTTGCAGAGGTTGGCAACGGCTCGTTCCATGGACTTCCTTGGGCCCCGCGCTTGACTCCTGTTCACTGAATGTCGTTAGGGTCCGGCCATCGCTGGCTTTGCTCTCCTTTAGCAGTTTCTAGATGTCCAGGCTTGAAACACTGCAGGCAGGCAGGGCCATGCTTGGGATCAGCCTTCTTCTTGTCAGTACTACTTTGACTAATTGCCTGAGGCACCGCCGGAGGGACTTGCTATTTTTAGAAGCTAATTCAGGTTTAAGACACCATCTAGGTAATGAGAGAGTTCAGGAAAGCTGTATCTGAGCTCCAGTAAAGGCGGACTCTTCCGTCCCAGCTGTCACTGTGTTTACACTCAGAGGAGCACACGATCGGGGGCGTGGCTCAGGTGTCAGCGCTGCGCTGTTCCACGCACCCACAGCAGCAGCCTGGTGGGACTAGAACTCAGACACGCTCGGGCACAAATCAGCCTCTTGGGAGAGCTGCTTACCTGCAGAATTCTTTTGTCATTAAGTGGTTGATGTCATTCTTTGAATGAGTGACAGTAATTCCCCACCTCAGGGTGGGCTGCGGGGGAGATTCAGTTGGAAAAATAACCCATAAGGCTTTGTGGCTCTGGGGGTCCTGATGCCCCACCCACATTTTCCTTCCCATGCCCGGGATTCTCTAAGACAAAGGGTAAGTCTTAAAGCCTTACGACATCCTAAGTCTTAGATCGCAATTAGAGAGAGAACCCAGTACAGGTGGAACAGTGACACCCTCAGAATTCTGCACTGGCCCTTCAAGAAGGCAGTTGTGGGCTCTTTGGACCCTTGACGGGCTTCTGTCCTCTGTCCTTCCTAAGCACAAAGATGGGAATTCTTCCCATTGCCTGTTTCTCTCCCCATCTCGGCTTCTACACAATGCAAAGTGGCCCGCTAACTAGAGCCCGTGTTCACTTTTGAACACATCAACCAATTATTTTGGGAGGAAAAGAATCTGCCAAAGAAACGAAGTATAGGTTGGAATGGTTTAATGAAGCCTGTGTTTATTCAACAAAGTGTGTTTTAAAATTTCATCCGAAGATCTCAAGTGAAAATTTCCCAGTGGGTGTTAAACTTTGGTGCACAGACTCTCATGTGGCCCCCAGTCTCAAGTCCACACCCCCACTTCATGCTTTTACTCTTGGCTGAGTCCCATGGAGGCCGGTTAGGGAATCCTGCAGGATCAGCCCTTGACCAGGATGGCTGGCTGGCTGGAGAATACTGTGCTTATGTCATTCAGAGACAAGCATTTCTTGAGCGCCTGCTGTGGGTGCTTGGCCGGGTCCTGCTGATGGTGCAGTGGTGGAAGTCCAGCCCACAGTTCCTGCCCTCATGGAATTTGTAGCCTAGTGAGGACTACAAGTCAAATAACCACGAGCTAACTGCAGGGAGAGACTCCAGGGTGATTTCTATGAAGAGAGGACATGGGGTGCCCCGAGAACCCCTGACAGACGAACTTTGCCATTAGAAACCAGGCGGCATTTTCGTGAGAAAATGACATTTCCCTCCTGGTCAGAGCTGAGGAAGGTGCCTGTGTGTGTTCCGTGGCTGCTGTGACCCTGACCACACACCTGGGGCTGGAAAATAATACTCACTGTCACACAGTTCTGGAAGGCAGGAGCCATGGACTGAGGCCAGTGTTTGCTCCAGGAGAGTCCCTCGTGGCCCATTCAGGTGCCCAGAGCTGCGGGCCTTGCCCGCCTTGTTCCCCGGTGCCGCCTCCTCCCATGTAGGTGTGCAGCATCCTGCTCCAGGGCCTCTACACCCCTCATCTGCTGATGCAAGTGGTGGCACTTAGGGCGCACCTGGATAGTCCTCAGGATTCCTTTATCACCGCATGAGGGAACGTTCTCAGGTTCCAGGCATTAGGACCGGGATTCTTTTGGGGGCTGCTCTCCCGCCCACCACTGTACCTGAATGCACACAGCAGCCAGCATATCCAGAGGCCCCAGGAGGACCTGAGGTTGCTGGATCTAGAGCGGGACCTGGTATCAGAAGCAGGCGGGGCCAGGGATTCCCGAGAAAGTCTTGACGTGTACTTGAAGTGAGCCAAAGGGTTTTGAATGACTGGATCAGATTTATGTTTTTTATAGATGGGTCTCCAGTCTGTGTGAACAGATTGGAGGGTGCCGGGATGGGAGCTGAGGCCCAGGCAGAGGTTTTGCAGAGTCCCAGGAGAGGGCGCTGCAGCCCGGACTCGTGTGTGGGTGGGAAGGTGGCCGATGCATTTCTCTGCTGCTTTTCTCCCCACTGAGCTTGGGTCCTCGTGGAGGGCGGATGGCAGACATTTCACTTGGGGACCTGATGCCTATGCATCCGAAAGACTCCCCAGGCACCTGGGTCTAAGAACCACCGTCTGCCTTTGAGTAGAGTTTCTATAAACGTAACATTCACTGATGAATGGAAGATGGCCACAGATCTAAAATCACAGGGAGCTTTAATGGAAGAAAATAGAAGATCACAGCTGTTCCCATGGACTAAGCTGGTAGGTGAGAGCCCCCTAACTTCTCAGCTCACACCTAACGGTGTCCGTGTCTGGTGAAAGCTGCTTCAGCAGGGACAGAGAGCAGCGTGGAGTGAGCTGGCTTGTGGGGTCGTCTTTTCAGTCTCCTCTTATGGGTCCTGGGAGAAGGGAGCGGCAGATGGCCAGGCCCCCACCACAGGTCATTGAGGTCATCTCCAGGTGGCTGCCACGGTGGGGTGGGGGGGTTGGGGGCATGTTCACACCCACTCCAAGGGCACATCCCGGCTGCTGTACACCCTTCACCTCTGCGATGCTGGGACCGCATGCTCAGGCGCGGTGGGGGCCCTTGCTGCACTTACTCGTCGGGGAGCTCTGGGATGGTGGGTGCACCCTGGCCCTGGGCTGGAGTGACTGATCTCTGTGACCAGACCTGCGACCACATCAAGCAGTCCGCCAGCGGAACCAAGCGGCGCGTGTTCATCAAGTCCATGGGCGGCTACCGTGGCTACCTGGCCAACATGGGGGGCTCACGGCCGGAGCCGATGCCGCATACATTTTCGAAGAGCCCTTCAACATCAGGGATCTGCAGGTATGTGACGGGGGCTGGCCTAGGGGGACCGTCCCCTTTGGATCCACTCGGTGCTGTGGAGTGAAACATCGTATCTAGGGTGGTTTGCTTTTCGAGGGGGCATGGAGACAGGTACTACAGAACACGCCATGCTTGATGCCCTTCGCATTGCCCAGATGCCTCTCCCATGTGTCAGGTGAAGGCGGACGTGCCTGGTTGAGGACACCTTCTAGTCTCTTGTGTGAAACACGAGCTTGTTTTTTTGATGTAGTCTGTTGTGTAGTTAATGTTTTCTCACTTCTGTCACAAACGATTTGAGCGCCTCCGCTAACAATCACCACCCACGTCTGCAACTGGCTCTGAAGCTTGCTGCAGCTTCTTTTAAATCTTGAGGCCTCTGATGCTGCGTCTGCCTCTAAACTGACACACACACGGCCGTGGTTTTTTGGCATCTGTGGCTCTTTTAGGGAAGAGTGTCACCGAGCCCGGGGTCTGCCCCTGCTTGGATGGCACAGCAGAATCCAGGCCTGGACCCTGCAGTGTTCAGTTAAACTCCATGCAGGATGACAGGCCTTGGCAGATAAAATGCAACTTGAACAATTGTCTTTAGTTAGTTATATAAATAAATATATAATGTTATATATTGCTCTGCAACCCAGGTTGGAATGCAGTGGCATGATCCCGGCTCGCTACAACCTCCGATTCCCAGGTTCCAACAATTCTCCTGCCTCAGACTCCCGAGTAGTTGGGATTACAGGCACGTGCCACCATGCCCAGATAATTTTTGTATTTTTAATAGAGATGGGGTTTCACCTTGTTGGTCAGGCTGGTCTCGAACTCCTGACCTCGTGATCTGCCCATCTTGGCCTTCCAAAGTGCTGGGATTACAGGCGTGAGCCACTGTACCCAGCACCATTGTCTTTTAAAAGGTTAGGATGTTACTTGTTTCTGGGCCAAGTAGATCAAGTAAAAAGGGCCTTGGCGTTGTCACTAATTATGTGACATGTGAATCACAAATTTCTTCACTATGTCATATTAAATACTTGTGGAGTCATTCACTTCATCATGATGTTTCTGTCAGCGGTGGGTCCCATAAGATGATATTGGAGCTGCCCCAAACAGGTGCACTGTTATTTATCTTTTATAGAAAGATTATATATATTAAAAAACATATGTTATATACATATATATATTTTTAACTGTGCTTTTCTACATCTAGACATGTTTAGATACACAATTGCCTGCAGTATTCAACAGTCTCAGACATTTAGGTTTGTAGTCAGGAACAACAGATATGTGGCAGGCCCTGCCTCCTGGGTTTGTGAGAGTTCACTGTAGGATGTTTGCACAAGGCTCAAGTCACCTAGCAATGCATTTCTCAGAACATATCCCCCTGTTATGTGACTCATGACCGTATTTCAGAAATCTGTCCAAAGATCCTGCCTCACCAGCATTCAACCTGGCAAGAGCTTCAGAAGAGAAATTATGATTTGTTGTTGTTGTTGTTGAGATGGACGCTTGCTCTGTCACCCAGGCTGGGGTGCAGTGGCACAATCTCAGCTCACTGCAACTTCAGCCTCCTGGCTTCAAGTGATTCTCCTGCCTCAGCCTCCCAAGTAGGTGGGACTACAGCACCTGCCACCATGCCCGGCTAATTTTTGTATTTTTAGTAGAGACGGGGTTTCACCATGTTGGCCAGGCTGGTCTCAAACTCTTGACCTCAGGCAATCTACCCGCCTTGGCCTCCTAAAGAGCTGGGATTACAGGCGTGAGCGACTGCGCCCAGGCTCCTACTTTGTGAAATTCTGCCACCGTGCCCAGTGACAGATTGATTAGATGTAAAAATCTCCATTTTCTTAGGATGAGTCATTAGAGAATTACCTCCCTCTTGTAATCCTCCCAAGATGATCTGATATAGGATGTTACCCTTTTCTAAGACAATCTGTTCCTTAAGAAATCTGTGTGTCGATGAGAGTTTACAAAATTCTCTGATCAGACACTGTTCATCAGGCCGTCATAGGAGATTCCATTGAAAGGCCACAGGTCGCTCTTTTCCTCTGAGAGCGCCGAGAGAACATCGTCATGAAAATAAGGAGCAATAGAGCCATGAATGAGCACTAGGCCAGTCACGGAATTATCATCTTCAGAGGGACCCTGTTGATTCCGGAAGGCGTTTCTAGTGGCCGCTGTGAGGGCTGCTCACATCAGTGCCCTGTGCTCAGCATTCATTGCTGCAGACGTGCTCTCGCCGCCTGGGGAGGCTCCCCGAGACCCAAGCTGTGAGAGCTTGCAGCCTCCTTGGCCACGCTCACCACCACGTGTGGTTGGCACTTCCCGCCCTGCAGGACCTGGCACACAGTAGGTGCTTAGCAGAAGTTTATTGTCTGATTAACAAAATGCTCTTTTCCAGTCCAATGTGGAGCGCCTGACGCAGAAAATGAAGACTACTATCCAGAGGGGCCTTGTGCTCAGGTGAGTGAGAGACCAGGGCTGATCTTATGGTCACCGTAACACTGCGGTTCTTAGATTCTGCTCTGTGACTTTGGGCTGGATGAGTGGTAATTTCTTTGCCGCTGGAGTGCACTATACGCTGAGCAGTTGCAGAACAGAGTCGTGGTGTGTTGCTCTACAGACTTGCCCGCATTTAGACAACTAAAATTTTTGCTTTATAGTCTTACTCTTTTAGATATCTTAAAATCATTTCTCTAATTAGCACCTGATGTTTATGAAGGAAGAAGGAAATAGTCATCCCTCTTAGCCTCAGGGAATGTGTCCCAAGTCTCCAGTGGGTGCCTGAACCTGGGGATAGTACCCCGCCCCCTGTATACATGAGGGGGTGGGTACTGATAACCATCTGATAACCAAGGCGGCTACTGAGTGACTCAGGGACAGGAGGCACAGACAGCATGGAGACTTAGGGCACAGGGATGATTTGCGTTCTGGGTGGGAAAGAGCAACACAGCACGAGATTTCATCACTCCCTGTTAGCTGGGCTTAGGTGAAATCGACATCCTGTGTCAGTCTGTTGTGTCACATTATGTGTCGCGTGTGTTGTCACTATACAACAAAACGATCTGCAGTATATGCATACACCCAGTTAGCTGGGAGACATTTTTTTTTTTTTTTTTTGAGACAGAGTCTTGCTCTGTTACCCAGGCTGGAGTGCAGTGGCGCAATCTTGGCTCACTGCAACCTCCACCTCTTCCAGGTTCAAGAGATTGTCCTGCCTCAGCCTTCTGAGTAGATGGGAGTACAGGTGTCCACCACCATGCACAACTAATTTTTGTATTTTCAGTAGAGATGGAGTTTCACTGCGTTGGCCAGGCTGGTCTCAAACTCCTGACCTCAGGTGATTCGCCCACCTCAGCCTCCCAAAGTGGTGGGATTACAGGCGTGATCCCCACCATGCCCAGCCAAATCATCTAAACTTTTAAGTCATGCCAAACATCACCAGCTTTAGGATTCTTTTGTTGGTGAGGTTTGAGTAATGGGGATTTTAAGGGAACTGTCAGCTTTCATGAAAACAGTGACAACCCCACTACTTGGAAATGCTTATTCAAATTAAACACTTCATCGAGTTAAAAACTGGAGCTTCCTAAGATTTAAAATGGATTATCAGACATGTAATATACTTGACACTCACCCCAAATCAGAATGACCTGGAATGAGCTGCATGCAGGCACACACATGTCATGAGCTGAGCCTGGGACACAGCGGTCCAGCATTCCTAACTCACACACACTCCTTCCTCACAACCTCCTATTCTTTATACTTTTAAACCAGAGCCCGTGAATTTATTCCAGAGAGCTGATGAATCCCCTGAAATGATGATGAAATAGGAGGCGTATGTGTGATTTTGTTAAAGAATCCACAACGTTTATCAGATTCTTAAAGCTGCGACCCATCCCCACCCCAGATGAGTTTATGAAATCCTGATTGAAGATTTTAAAATATTGGAGATTGTTAGTTGACTCATTCCATTTATTAAAATCCTCCTCTTACTGGGCAGGGGGAACACTTGACACTTTTGCTTAACAGGCTGAGTTCAGGCTACAGGAAACAGAGATTGTGTTTTTTTCTGTTCCAGCTATCCATAAAGACCTAGAAATAAAAACGTGAATTCTGTGAAATAGAAATCGTCATTTCTATTTAACAACAAAGTGTTACTGTATAACTGATATTTCATATGACTCTAACCACCAACAGGGTGGGGCACCCTCTCCATTTGATAGAAACTTTGGAACCAAAATCTCTGCCAGAGCTATGGAGTGGATCACTGCGAAACTCAAGGAGGCCTGGGGCAGAGGTAAGGGGTCCGCGGAGGGAGGCCGTCTGCCTTGGTGAAAATGCTGTCCTATCGGGGAGAAGTAGGGTATACTGGTTCCTTCTTCAGTCCAGTACTGAGCTGCGTGTGATGTTCTAACTCCTGCTGGTCTCTGAGCGTTGCTATTTAACCAACCTTGGATTCCTGGGATAAGGTCAGCTTGGGCGTGGGTAACATGTTCTCTTTTATCACTGCTAGATTCAACCTGAAGTTCTTTTGTGCAGGCTTTTTGCTCTGGAGATCTTGAGCATCAGCCCGCAGTTTCCCTCACAGTTTAAGTGGGGCCTTCTATTTTTTGGATGTATGTTAGGACAACCTCCTTGCAACTCCATCTGTCAGAACTTCCAGTTTTGAGGAAGATTTGGCTGCTGAATGAATTGTTCATGTTTGTAGAACTATGCATGTTTTTCCTTAAATCAGTTTTGTAAGTTACATATTCTAACAAATCTTTAGATAAACTGAAAAGTTTTAAAAAACATGACATTTTGTATAATACAATTGTTAATTGTTCCAATGTGGCTGGTCCCCACTCATTCCTGAGTGGCTGTTTGTGCCAGCATCTTTCTTGCCCCCACCCCCCTCAGCTTTCTTCAGTCATACCAGGTGTGTGCTTTTTTAGGGCAAACCATTATCACTGCCAATGTGCAACGTAGAAGAATGACAGTCTACAAAAAACAGTGATGTGAACAGTTTCAATTGGTTTGTCTTTTTGAAGAACTGACTGATTCTTTCTACATCGATTTTCTTTTGCTAATTTAGCTATGGATGTTTCTCACTCCTCTGTGTGTGTATTCGTGGGCATCAATTTCTTAAGGTAATTTCCCTATTCCACTATTTAGTGAAAAATTCTCTCCACTGAGAGGAAAAACAAAAGCTGCTTTCCAGGAAGCCATCAGGGCGATCCCACAAGAGCAGAGCTGCCCAGGCCAGGCGCTGGCCACACTGTGCAGTTGTTCTCAGCTGTTCTCGGCCGTTCTTGGCCATTCTCAGCCTCCCCCAGGCTTCCAGGCCAGGTTCAGGATGGTTGCCAGGAATCTCACTTCTCATCTCGCCCCATGATTCTGCTCTCCCACCTGCCCATGTGACAGGGTGTTGTTAATCTTTTTTAAAATCTTTTATAGGAAAAAAATTTACCACCGATGATTCCGTTTGTGTGCTGGGAATAAGCAAAAGAAACCTTATTTTTCAACCTGTGGCAGAGCTGAAGAAGCAAACGGATTTTGAGTAAGTTGGGGTCTTATTGCCTTAGCAAACCCAGCCAACGTGAGTACAGGACAGGAGAATGGCCATTGCTGTTGCTTTCGGCAACTCATTCAGGGGTTTGAGGAACTAGATTTTCTGAAGCTCAGTTAAAAAATACTAGGTCTTGGCCAGGCATGGCGGCTCACACCTATAATCCCAGCACTTTGGGAGGCCTAGGTGGGTGGATCACAAGGTCAAGAGATCAAGACCAGCCTGGCCCACATGGTGAAACCCCATCTCTACTAAAAATACAAAAATTAGCCAGGTGTGGTGGTGTACACCTGTAGTCCCAGCTACTCAGGAGGCTGAGACAGGAGAAATCGCCTGAACCTGGGAGGCAGAGGTTGCAGTGAGCTGAGACTGCACCTCTGCTCTCCAGCCTGGGGACAGAGCGAGACTCTGTCTCAAAAGAACAACAATAAGAAACCACCACTAGGTCTTTGGGAAGAATTTTTAGAAATATAAAAGCAATGGTTTCATTTGACCCTGAAATTGGCTTTATTATCTAGTTGATTCAGCCGACCCTACAAACCCCGTGTTTCTGGCAAGACGGCTCACTGTGCTGGCCGTGGCATCTCCCAGCCTCACTGCTGTCCCCCCATCCCTCCACAGGCACAGGATTCCCAAAGAACAGTGGTGGCTCAAGCTGCGGCCCCTCATGAAGATCCTGGCCAAGTACATGGACAACTATGATGTGTCGGACTCAGGCCAGCTAGAGCACGTGCAGCCCAGCCCTGGAGCGTCTGACCCAGTCCTGCCTGCATGTACCTGCAACCTGGACTCACCGTGGACCATCTGTTTTTGTAACACTTAAGTTATTTATCAGCACTTTCTGAAAGTATTTATTGACATTAATACCTAACAAGCAAGCACCTGTCACCGACCGTGTGCCCCACCAGCTCCAGTGCGTGCTGTCTGGACTGTGTCTCATGCTTTCAGATGTGTGTATTAAACGTTTGCCTACAACTCCAACAGTCCTCCGTTTTAGTTTTTTAAGTAGGAGATTAAAACCTCAATCTATGGGTGGCTACTAATGGTTTTCTCAGCACTTTTGTGGGCAAAGATTATAAAAATATTTTTAGTAGGGATCACTGAACTATGCACAAGTCATAAAAGGAGAACAAAGCCAGTAGTTTACACAGGCCAAGGGGAATGCCATGTTTATTGCCATGTGTCAGTTTCCAACCACAGCAGCAGGCCAGGACCCTGGGCCTTGACCCCAGGCTCCTGCTCTCCTTAGAAAGTAAAAGAGAACACATGAATCTTACCTACTCGGCCTCTTGATTGCAATCCTAGCTGCATGTTAAAACCACCAAGGTGGGGGTTTGAAAAATCTGATAGCCAGTTTCTCGTCCAGTCCAAGCCACGGTCCTTGCTGGGACCTAATTTGGAATTCTCTGATGACTCTTGCCAGAGTAGACATGGGTGCTGGCGTGACGGCCCTGCTGCCCTCGTGGGCCCACCTCCTGTAGGGACAGCGTTTCTGCCTCTTAGCTCTAGGTTGCAGGAGACCACAGCTGTGCCTCAGAAACGGCGGTGGAGAGCTGTGTGGAGGGAGAGGAGACCCCAAAAACAAGCTGTTTGGGAAATCAGAGTCCAACGGCCAAGAAGAGCTGGCGTGGTGGCTCTCCTTTCTGGCTCTGTGAAGACGAAGCGAGCGCTTACTCACCCCAGCCCACCTGCTTCTCAGGACTGCTTCCATCCGGCCGCCCCGTTGAACTTCCGTCTGTTAGGAGGACGCTCCCACAGGGCCTCGGTGTAATCGAGTTTCATGAATCAGCACAGGCAGACACGGGACACCTTTGTGTACCTTTTCATTTTACTTCTGTTTTTTAGTAAAAGCCCTAAATGCTACTTAAGATAATGACTCAAGCAGAGGTTAAATCAGAGTTGCCCTTTATTTTTAGATTCTTAAATATTCTAGAACTAATGAGGTAAAACAAGCCTTTCAGTCAGTAGAAAGTGAAAATTCTACGTGGTGCATCTTTGGCATTTCGTGTATGACTATTTCAATGGACATCTTCCTGGTCGCTCTTAAGATTGACTTGCCAGTCAGTTGGCAACACTTTAAGAATGATATAATATTCTTGGAAAAGCAGTAGCATTTCTGACTTTTCATATTCAGCTCTAGAGGCCTATTGTCTCAGGGGCTCCTGCACAGTTGGGGGCACCAGGGCCGCTCACCTGATGATCCAGGATGGGTCCTTGGCGATTTTGGGATTCTCGGGTCTGAGTATGGCCAGGCCATGCGTGCTCTTCCCAGTGCCGAGGTACCTGAGAGGAAGGCAGGCGAGGTCAGTGAGGACTGGCTTCTACTTCAGTGCCGTTAAGGTCTCCAATCCCGGACGCTGTCTCCCCCACTCCCCGCTCCCCACTCCCCGCTCCCCACTCCCCACTCCCCACTCCCCACTCCCCACTCCCCACTCCCCACTCACCTATCGCTCATGGCCAGGAGCTTCTTGTGGCTGATGGTGAAGAGCTGCTCCCTGTGGGCCTGCTTCATCTCATCCGAGAGGCCGTACAAGAAGTGGTCCATTCCTAGAAGACAAACCACAGGCACAGGGGGGCTGCCACCCAGGAGCTCGCACAGTGGGCTATGCCCTCGTGTCCCAGAGGGGACAGGTGCATCTCACTGTTACTTCACATACGTGTTTCAACCACAGGGTCATGTCTAACAGCCCAGAGATCACACCCTGACCTCTAGCTCCCACGAGCCACGCTGACTCTTACCAAGGCCTGCTTCTGCAGCGTGGATGCATTCAGGACCGCGTGAGGCTGATAATGCTGTGAGCAAAAGTGGCTCTACAGTGTAATGTGGCCAGGCCTGGGCCGTGGTCACGTCATCCTTCCACACGAATGAGCCCAGTCACTGCCGTGGGTTGGCCCCACTGGGCCTCAGGTCAGTAAAACTGAAATGACAGGATGCACTCTTCTCGCCCAGATGTCGGGAAGCGTGTTTCCAAGGCCAATATTTAGGGTGTCAGACGTGGAAATCGTATCACAGGCAAGGACAGAGGCGCCAGAAGCTGGTGCTCCTGCCTGTGCATGAGGGAACTCGGAAAACAGCAATGTCATCTGCGAGGCTGTGGACTGAGATTCTCACTGTTACATTCACAATACCTTTGTATGAAGGAGCGACAGGAGCATCTACGGTTGAGAAGACAAAGTTTGCCTTCGTCAATGTCTTGCTGCGTGAATTTTCCAGATTTTGCCCAGTAAACCTTCCCAAAAGATTGGAGTGTCTCTATTGTTTTTGGGTCCCTAGGAAACCCAGAGAAATAAATAGGCAAGCATTTTACCAAAGGACAAGTTTATGACAAACCTGTGACTTAACAGTTCAACATTTTCTATGGGTTAACAGCTCTATTTTACATCTGATCTAGTCCAAACAGCCCCCTGACAAATTGCTCAATTACTCTCAGTGGAAGTTTAAATCCGATCACATAAGACTTTCAACACGTTCTCCCTCTTAGACAGGGTCTGTCTGCATAAAGTCCTCCCCAGATGATTTAAATCCACCTCTCTGTGACATCAGGAGAGGAAAGATGTGGAGGGTGGGGGCAGGTCAAGATTACGAGGAAATTACAGAAGACTCACATGGAAAAATCAAGCAAACAAAGGTTTTCCTTTAATCTCCCTTAAGGACACACCCAGGGCAGTACAGGAATCAGTCTGAGGGGGCTGATCCAGACTTCCCTTTGTGTAAATGGAAAGAGCCCAGCCCTCCCTCCACCCTGACTCAGAGCTGCAGAGGGGTTGTGAGCTGCTTCCCCATCCTTGTCTAGAAGAGTGGCTTCCAGCACAGCAAATGGGAGAACTCAGCAGGGTGGCAACGGCTACCGACTTCTCTACCTACGTGCCTGCTTACCTACCTACCTACCTAATCTATCTCTGCATCCACGAGCCAGGCTCTCATTCGCCCAGGCTGGCGTGTGGTGGCACAATCTGCTGACTGCAGCTTCAACCTCCCTAGGCTCAAGGGATCCTCCCGCCTTAGCCTCCTGTAGCTAGGACCACAGGCACTTGCCACCATGCCTGGCCAACTCCTTCTTAAAAAGTGTCAGAATACAGGTTCTCTTGGGCAGCAAAGCCATACACAATCAAGAATTTATTATTTTAGAATAACGGTGTTATGTTTATGAAAGCTAACAGTTGCATCCACATCAGGCACCTCCAAATGAAATGAGCTAAGAATGTTCTCAGGCTATATCGCGCCCCTCACCTGGGGCCTGTGTCCCAGGTCCCCCAGAGCAGGGTTGCAACCTCAGACAGCCACTATGGATACTGTGTTTTTCTCCTATGCCTATGAAAAAGTCTATAGATTAGGTGCAGCAAGATATTAACAAAATACAACAATTATACTGTAATAAAAGTTATGCTAAGTAAAACAAGCGTTCTGTGAACAGAAGCTCTTGGACACCCACAGCGTATCTGATGACCTAGACGGCTACTGAGTGACCAACAGGCAGGTACCGTAGACAGTGTCAGCTTTCATCCCACTGCTTAGAAGAATGGTGTACAATTTAAAACTTTGGAAGTGTTTATATCTGGAATTCTCCATTTAATATTTTCAGACCAAGGGTGACTGGGTAATAAACCGTGGAAGGCAAAACCATGGATGGAGGCACTACCGTGTTTTGCCAAAATATGCTGGCTTAAGCCAGGGTTTACTAAAGACAGAATGCTTCCCGTTTACGCTGCTGGCCCCAATCCTTGCACCAGAAAGGACATTGCTGGGTGTGGCTAAGTGCTCGAGAAGTGAAAAGCAGCACATAGAACAACTTTTGTCTAAAGTTCACTGCAGTAGAAGAAAATGACACTGATAATCATGAGTAGGAGACTAAAACACAGTGTGTGTCCCAATGTGTGAACTAGAGCAAAGCTCACCTGTAAGAGTAAAGGGTGAAAACCCCACTGTGGCTGAGTTTTGCGCCTCCACTGTAAGCACCACCTTTTTCTCGAATTTCTGTATGTAGGAATTTAGCAGTCATCAAACATGCAAGGATTTTAAGACTGAAATTAATGATTAAAAAATGCAAGTTTAAAACACCATGGCTGATAAAAAAACATAGACAATGAAGTAATTATTGGATTCAGTGAAAATGAAAATAAAATCAAGTTGTACAATAATGCCACATAAATTATGGTCCCATTTTTTTGGTCTTGTTTTTTAAGAGACGGGATCTTGCTCTGTCGCCAGGCTGGAGTGCATAAGGGCAATCACAGCTCACTGCAGCCTTGAACTCCTGTGCTCAAGGGATCCTCCCACCAGTCTCCTGAGTAGCTGGGCCTACAGATGCGTGCCACCACGCCTATTTTTACAATTTCTGTAGAGGCAGGGTCTAGTTCCGTTGCCCAGGCTGGTCTTAAACACCTGGCTTCAAGTGATCCTCCTGCCTTCAAAGTGCTGGGCTTACAGGCATGAGATTTTCTTTTTAATTAACAAAAACTAAAAAGCACAAGGAAGCACAATTTTCAAGCAGTTGTCTTGGATTACATGGTTGAAAGCAGTGGTGGTGGGGAGGGAATCTAACACTTCCAGCACCACACTGCTTAACTTGTTCCAATGCATATGTGGCATTTTTTAAATCTGGTGAAGTAGAAAGATGTTATTTCTATTGTAAAGGCAAATGTGCAAATGAATATTTAAATGTCTCACATCAGGATACCAAAAAAAAAAAGGAAACTGAAGTCAAACTCTTTGAGTTTTATAGGAATCCCTTAAGTAAACACACACTCTCCGATACATCACATTTCCAGGAACGGGGCTGATTTCATCTGCCTTCCACTGCGAATGGTGACATCACATTCTAGATGATTCCAGAACACATCCTCCTCCGACAGAAGGCAGGGCAGACAATGATGGTAGCGTCTGCAGCAAAGACACAGGCTCCTTAAAGGCGCCCGTGGCGAGATCAGCCCCGGGTCACCACTTCCACAGATGGGCCATTTCCCAAAGCAGATGAAGGGAGTCAAATAGGCCAGGTGGGAAATCAAGGAAGGAGTGGGCATGTTCCCAGGGGCTGTGCTGGGAGAAGTCATGACCATCTCGTGTGGGCCCTCCAGGAGAAACCCAGTGCCACTCGGGTGGCTGGGGCGTCATCAGTTGGGACCAGCGAGGTTGGAGCCAGACCCTGGGGGATGGAGCCTCTACAAGCACCAGCAGGGATGGCCTTCAATCCATCCATGCATCCTCCTCCTTGAGAAATTTCTATTACTTGTATATTAAAAACACATGCTCACTGTTGAAAGATTATAAAATACAAAAAACAAGGAAAAAAAGATCTAGACTCCCCCTGGCCCAGGGGGAACCTCCACATTTTTAGCGTTTTCTGTCTGCATTTTCCTATTGGATGGTGGAAACAGACCACTCTTCTGCTGGCACAGCAGACAGATCTGTTTATCTCCTACAAATATGGAAATTAATGAACAAAACAGCTGACCACACACCTCTTTTCTACAGAAGAGCTCTTTCTGGGCCCCCACTGCAGCCCCACATTTCCTCCCACCTGGCTACACACCTCCCCATCTGTGGTCCTACTGTGACACACGTACACCCTGGAGGCCCGGCACCTTCTCCTATCAGGATAGACTGCCCAGGCCTAAGCCTGCCTTCCCCTCTCTACCACTCGGGTGGCTGAGGCACCATCAGTTGGGACCAGTGAGGTTGGAGCCAGACCCTGGGGGTCTCCTCCTTGGTTTAGTCCCTCATGGGGGTAGCTGCCTGGGACAAGGATACAGGAAGTGAATTTCCGGGATATAACATTTTTGCACAGATCTGTGTCATCCACACCCAACTGACAGGTCCCCAAAAGTGTATGTCTGTGAGTCTGTCCTCCTGGTCTGGCCAGTTTCCACAGATGGGATGAACACAGCCGAGGGGCAGCCACACTTTGGAAGAAAGGGCTGGAGGGCCAGTTCGTAGGCTGCAAACTCCCTCGCCCCACGCCACTTTGGGAACAGGCCTGACCCTCACTCTCGGCCGTGGCTTCGGCCGCTCAACCCCGGGCCTCCTTCCCTGAGCTTCTGACTTGGTGGGGAGACAGGGGAGGCAAACTCCTCAGAGGGACTGTGAGGCAGCCTCCAGCCCTGCCATCTGCAGGGCTCTGCAGGACCACCTGGTTTCTCCCCACTGCCCTGTCCCTCTGTGGCCCCGGGTCAGGCACCCCCCACCCACCCATCCACAGTCTGGCTCATGAGGTTCTCCTGCAGCCCCCATGGCTGCCTGGGTCACCTCCCACTCTCCCTTGTGGCTTTGTGTCTTGATCTACCTTTGCTGTCGTTCCATGCATCTGTCCTCACGAAGGATTAATCTACCATGTTTATCAGAGGTCTCAACCTAAATTCATTCAATTTCCACCTAGAGATGAGGGGAGTACATGGGGCATTTTGAAAGGAGTTTGTGGTTAGGGCCTTTGTTCATAAAGACTCTGCTGTTTAAAGAGGGCTGCTCGTAGACTCACAAAGCCCCAGGTCCAACACTCAGAGTCAGTGCAGACTCTTCCTGTGCTAAAACATGCCCTGTGAACTCGAACAGGCTTGACAAGCTGCTTCTGTAAGGCTCAGGCCTGAGAGATCCCAACCTCCACCCTCCTACCTGGCAAGATCTGGGTCCGTGTAGGGGACAGTTCGGATGCATTCGCCCACATAATTCACCGGGAAGTGCATCAGGAAGTGAGTCTTCATCTGCCAGGGCTTGAAGGTGGGTTCCTGAGGGATAAGGTGCGGTCAAAGGTGGCTGTCCTATTTTTATTTTGGCCTTTTCTTAGTGTGTGTTTTCTGTAACTACTGCTGTGTAGAACTTCTATATGAGTTTTAGGTTGTGAATCTTGCCCACCCAGAGTTCCCCCACCCCAGAGAGCCTCCACTTCGGCCCCCCTGGGCTGGTCCTGCCTGTGCTCCGCTTGGTGTGAATGTTGAGTGTGATCGGTCCACAGGGCTGCTTGACCCTGCGTCTCCTTCCTTCTTGGTGCTGAGGCCAGTTCTGTTCTCTCTTTCTCCACCTGAACTGCATTTGAAGCCAAGATGAAGGATGAGAAGTGGTTGCTAAGAAGGACCCTCCTGCAGCGAATTCGCTGTGAGGAGGCTGCACTGGCCCAGCCTGTCATTTCCTTCTCTAAGCTCCTTCCAGAGGTCGGCAAGGGGCAGCCTGTCCCTGCCTGCTCTCGTGGCCTGCGAATCAAGAATGGATTTTACATTTCCAAATGATTGAACAAATAAAAAACTAACACTTCTGTGGGGAAAAGAAAGAGAGATCAGCTTGTTACTGTGTCTATATAGAAAGAAGTAGACATAAGAGACTCCATTTTGTTCTGTATTTGAGATGCTGTTAATCTGTGACCCTACCCCCAACTTTGTCCGTGCAAGAGACACGTGCTGCGGCGACTCAAGGTTTAATGGATTTTGGGCTGTGCAGGATGTGTCTTTGTTAAATAAGTGCCTGAAGACAGCTTGCTGGTTAAAAGTCATCACTATTCTCTTAATTTCAACTGCCCAGGGACACGTACATGGCCAAAGTCGCAGAGACCTCTGCCTAGAAAAGCTAGGTATTGTCCAAGGTTTCTCCCCATGTGATAGGCTGAAACAATGCTGCTAAAAGGTTTATGGAGATGTTTGCATATGCATCTCAAGGCACAGCATTTTCCTTTAAACTTATTCATGTCACAGAGATTTTTGTTCATATGTCTTACTGCTGATTTCCTCCCTACAATGATCCTATTGTCCTGCCACTCCCTTATCTTTAAGATGGTAAAGATAATTATCAATAAATACTAAGGGAACTCAGAGACCGGTGCCAGTGTGGGTCCTCTCTAAGCTGAGCGCCAGTCCCCTGGGCCCACTTTTTCTTTCTCTATACTTTGTCTCTGTGTCTCATTTCTTTTCTCAAGTCTCTTGTTCCACCTAACGAGAAACACCCACAGGTGTGGAGGGGCAGGCCACCCCTTCATCTGGTGACCAACGTGGAAGCTTTTCTCTAAGGTGAAGGTACACCAGAGCGTGGTCATTGAGGACAAGTCGATGAGAGACTCCCGAGTACGTCTACAGTCAGCCTTGCGATAAGCTTGTGCACTCGGAAGAACCTAGGGTAACAATGGGGCAAACTGAAAGTAAATATGCCTCTTATCACAGCTTTATTAAAATTCTCTTAAAAAGAGGGGGAGTTAAAGTCTCTACCAAAAATCTAATTATGCTATTTCAAACAATAGAACAGTTTTGTCCATGGTTTCCAGAACAGGGAACTTTAGATCTAAAAGACTGGGAAAAAATTGGCAAAGAATTAAAACAAGCAAGTAGGGAAGGTAAAATCATCCTACTTACAGTATGGAATGATTGAGTCATTATTAAAGTAGCTTTAGAACCATTGCAAACAGAAGAAGATAGCGTTCCAATTTCTGATGTCCCTAAAAGCTGTGCAGTAGATTGTGAAAAAGAGGCAGGGATAGAATCCTGGAAAGGAAAGGAAAGTTCACACTGTAAATGTGTAGCAGAGCTGGTAATGGCTCGGTCAATGCAAAACGTTTATGATAATCAATTACAGGAGGTAGTATATCCTGAAACGTTAAAATTAGAAGAAAAGAGTCCAGAATTAGCAGAGCCATCAGAATCTAAACCACGATGGCCAACTCCTCTTACAGCACCTCAGATGCCTGTAACTTTACAACCTCAAATGCAGGTTAAACAAGTACAAACTCCAAAAGAAGATCAAATAGAAAAAGAGTCTCTGGCATGGCAATGCCAATCCAAATACAGTGTCCACAATATCAGCCAGTAGAAAATAAATCCCAGCCGCCAGTAGTCTATCAATACTGGTTGCCAGCCGAGCTGCAGTATCGGCAGCCCCCAGAAAATCCGTATGGACAACCAGGAACATTTCCACTGCCACAGGGCAGGGTGCCATATCCTCAGCCGCCCACCATGAGACTTAATCCTACAGCACCGCCTAGTACACAGGGTAGTGCAGTACATAAAATTATTGATGAGGCAAGAAAACAAGGAGATATTGAGGCATGGCAATTCCCAGTAATATTAGAAGCAAGACCACCTGGAGAAGGGGTCCAAGAGGGAGAGCCTCCCATAGCTGAAGCCAGATATCAGTCTTTTTCTATAAAAATGCTAAAAGAAATGAAAGAAGGAGTAAAACAGTATGGACCCAACTCTCCTTACATGAGAACATTATTTGATTCCATTGCTCATGGACATAGACTCATTCCTTATGATTGGGAGATTCTGGCAAAATCATCACTCTCACCCTTTCAGTTTTTACAATTTAAGACTTGGTGGATTGATGAGGCACAAGTACAGGTCCAAAGAAATAGGACTGCCAATCCTCCAATTAACATAGACGCAGATCAACTATTAGGAATAGGTCAAAATTGGAGCACTGTTGACCAACAAGTAATAATGCCAAATGAGGCCATTGAGCAAATCAGGGCTATCTGCCTTAGGGCCTGGGAGAAAATCCAAGACACAGGAACCACCTGCCCCTCCTTTAATACAATAAGACAAGGCTCTAAAGAGCCCTACCCTGATTTTGTAGCAAGACTTCAAGATGCTACTCAAAAGTCAATTACCAATGAAAATGTCCGTAAGGTCATAGTGGAGTTGATGGCATATGAAAACACCAATCTTGATTGTCAATCAGCCATTAAGCCATTAAAAGGAAGGGTTCCCGCAGGATCAGATGTAATCTCAGAGTACGTTAAAGCCTGCAATGGAATTGGAGGAGCTATGCATAAAGCTATGCTTATGGCTCAAGCAATCACAGGAGTTGCTTTAGGAGGACAAGTTAGAACATTTGGGGAAAAATGTTATAATTGTGGTCAAATTGGTCATCTAAAAAAGAATTGCCTAGTCTCAAGTAAGCAAAATGTAACTACTGAAGCTACTACAACAACAGATAAAGAGCCACCTGGCCTATGTCCAAGATGTAAAAAGGGAAAACATTGGGGTAATCAATGTCGTTCTAAATTTGATAAAAATGGGCAACCAGTGTCAGGAAATGAGAGGAGGGGCCAGCCTCAGGCCCCGCAACAAACTGGGGCATTCCAAATTCAGCCCTTTGTTCCTCAGGGTTTTCAGGAACAACAACCCCCACTGTCACAAGTGTCTCAGGGAATAAGCCAGTTATCACAATACAGCAATTATCCCCCGCCACAAGAGGCAGTGCAGCAGTAGATGTATGCACCATACAAGCAGTCTTTGCTTCCAGGGGAGCCTCCACAAAAAATCCCCACAGGGGTATATGGCCCATTGCCTGAGGGGGCTGTAGGACTAATCTTAGGAAGATCAAGTTTAAATCTAAAGGGAGTTCAAATTCATACTGGTGTGGTTGATTCAGACTATAAAGGCAAAATTCAATTGGTTATTTGTTCCTCAATTCCTTGGAGTGCCAGGCCAGGAGACAAGATTGCTCAATTATTACTCCTACCTTATATTAAAGTTGGAAAGAGTGAGATAAAAAGAACAGGAGGGTTCGGAAGCACTGATCCGGCAGGAAAGGCTGCATATTGGGTAAGTCTGGTCTCTGAGAGCATACCCGTGTGTAAGGCCATTATTCAAGGAAAACAGTTTGAAGGGTTGGTAGACACTGGAGCAGATATCTCTGGCATTGCTTTAAATTAGTGGCCAAAAATTGGCCTAAACAAAAGGCTGTTAGAAGACTTGTCGGCGTAGGCACAGCTTCAGAAGTGTATGAAAGTACATGATTTTACATTGTTTAGGACCAGATAATCAAGAAAGTACTGTTCAGCCAATGATTACTTCAATTCCTATTCATCTATGGGGTCGAGATTTATTACAACAATGGGATGCAGAAATCATTATGCCCGCTCCATTATACAGCTCCACGAGTCAAAAACTCATGATTAAGATGGGATATATACCAGGAAAGGGATTAGGAAAAAATGAAAATGGCATTAAAGTCCCAATTGAGACTGAGAAAAATTAAGAAAGAAAAGGAATAGCGTATCATTTTTAAGGGCGGCCACTGTAGAGCCTCCTGAACCCATTCCATTAACTTGGAAAACAGAAAAACCGGTATGAGTAAATCAGTGGCCGCCAGCTAAGCAAAAACTGGAGGCTTTACATTTATTAGCAAAGGAACAATTAGAAAAGGGACACATTGAGCCTTCATTCTCACCCTGGAATTCTCCTGTATTTGTAATTCAGAAAAAATCAGGCAAATGGCATATGTTAATGGACTTAAGAGCAGTAAATGCTGTAATTAAACCCATGGAGCCTCTTCAACCCGGATTGCCCTCTCCAGCCATGATCCCGAAAGACTGGCCTTTAATTATAATTGATCTTAAGGATTGTTTTTTTACCATTCCTCTGGCAGAGCAAGATTGTGAAAAATTTGCCTTTACTATACCAGCCATAAATAATAAAGGATCAGCCACCAGGTTTCAGTGGAAAGTATTACCTCAGGGATTGCTTAATATTCCAACTATTTGTCAAACTTTTGTAGGTCAAGTCCTTCAACCAGTTAGAGGTAAATTTTCAGATTGTTATATTATTCACTATATTGATGATATTTTATGTGCTGCAGAAACAAGAGACAAATTAATTGACTGTTACACATTTCTGCAAGCAGAGGTTTCCAGTGAAGGACTAACAATAGCTTCTGATAAGATCCAAACCTCTACTCCTTTTCATTATTTAGGGATGCAGAGAGAAAATAGAAAAATGAAGCCACAAAAAATAGAAATAAGAAAAGATACACTAAAAACATTAAATGACTTTCAAAAATTGTTAGGTGATATTAATTGGATTCGGCCAAGCCTAGGCATTCCTACTTATGCCATGTCAAATTTGTTCTCTATCCTAAGAGGAGAGCCAGACTTAAATAGTAAAAGAATATTAACCCCAGAGGCAACAAAAGAAATTAAATTAGTGGAAGAAAAAATTCAGTCAGCGCAAATAAGTAGAATAGATCCCTTAGCCCCACTCAACTTTTAATTTTTGCTAGTACACATTCTCCAACAGGCATCATCATTCAAAATACTGAGTAGAGTGGTCATTCCTTCCTCACAGTACAATTGAGACTTTTACATTGTACTTGGATCAAATAGCTACATTAATTGGTCAGGCAAGATTACAAATAATAAAATTGTGTGGTAATGACCCAGACAAAATAGTTGTTCCTTTAACCAAGGAACAAGTTAGACAAGCCTTTATCAATTCTGGTGCATGGCAGATTGGCCTTGCCAATTTTGTGGGAATCATTGATAATCATTACCCAAAAACAAAAATATTCCAGTTTTTAAAATTGACTACTTGGATTTTACCTAAAATTACCAGACATGAACCTTTAGAAAATGCTCTGACAGTATTTACTGATGGTTCCAGCAATGGAAAAGCAGCTTACACAGGGTCAAAAGAGCGAGTAATCAAAACTCAATATCAATCAGCTCAAAGGGCAGAGTCGGTTGCAGTCATTACAGTGTTACAAGATTTTAATCAACCTGTTAATATTATATCAGATTCTGCATATGTAGTACAGGCTACAAGGGATATTGAGACAGCTCTAATTAAATATAGCATGGATGATCAGTTAAACCAGTTGTTCAATTTGTTATAACAAACTAAGAAAAAGGAATTTCCCATTTTATATTATTCATATTCGAGCACACACTAATTTACCAGGACCTTTAACTAAAGCAAATGAACAAGCTGACTTACTGGTATCCTCTGCATTCATAAAAGCACAAGAACTTCATGTTTTGACTCATGTAATTTCAGCAGGATTAAAAAACAAATTTGATGTCACATGGAAACAGGCAAAAGATATTGTACAACATTCCACCCAGTGTCAAGTACTACACCTGCCCACTCAAGAGGCAGGAGTTAATCCCAGAGGTCTGTGTCCTAATGCATTATGGCAAATGGATGTTACACATATACCTTCATTTGGAAAATTATCATATGTTCATGTAACAGTTGATACTTATTCACATTTCATATGGGCAACCTGCCAGACAGGAGAAAGTACTTCCCATGTTAAAAAATATTTATTATCTTGTTTTGCTGTAATGGGAGTTCCAAAAATAATTAAAACTGACAATGGACCAGGTTATTATATTAAAGCTTTCCAAAAATTCTTAAATCAGTGGAATATTACACATACAACAGGAATTCCTTGTAATTCCCAAGGACAGGCCATAGTTGAAAGACCTAATAGAACACTCAAAACTCAGTTAAACAAAAAGAAGGGGGAGACAGTAAGGAGTGTACCACTCCTCAGATGCAGCTTAATCTAGCACTCTATATTTTAAGTTTTTTAAACATTTGTAGAAATCAGACTACTACTTCCGCAGAACAACATCTTACTGGTAAAAAGAACAATCCACATGAAGGAAAACTGATTTGGTGGAAAGACAACAAAAATAAGACATGGGAAATAGGGAAGGTGATAACTGGGGAAGAGGTTTTGCTTGTGTTTCACCAGGAGAAAATCAGTTTCCTGTTTGGATACCCACTAGACATTTAAAGTTCTACAATGAACCCATCGGAGATGCAGAGAAAAGCACCTCCACGGAGACGGAAACACCCAATCGAGCGCCATTGACTCGCATGATGAACCAAGTGGTGATATCAGAAGAACAGATGAAGTCACCACGCACCAAGAAGGCGGAGCTGCCGACCTGGGCACAGTTAAAGAAGCTGACACCGTTAGCTGGAAAAAGCCTAGCTAGCACAAAGGTGACACAAACCCCAGAAAAAAATGCTGCTTGCAGCTCTAATGATTGTATCAACGGTGGTAAGTCTCCCCATGCCTGCAGGAGCAGCTGCAGCTAATTATACCTACTGGGCCTATGTGCCTTTCCCACCCTTAATTGGGGCAGTCACATGGATGGATAATCCTATTGAAGCATACGTTAATAATAGTGTGTGGGTACCTGGTCCCACAGATGATCGTTGCCCTGCCAAACTGGAGGAAGAAGGAATGATGATAAATATTTCCACTGGGTAACGTTATCCTCCTATTTGCCTAGGGAGAGCACCAGGATGTTTAATGCCTGCTATTCAAAATTGGTTGGTAGAAGTACCTACTGTCAGTCCCACCAGCAGATTACTTATCACATGGTAAGAAGAGAAGATAATCTCACTTTAGACATTTCTAAATTAAAAGAACAAATTTTTGAAGCCTCTCAAAGTCACTTAAATATTGTGCCTGGAGCTGAGGCGTTAGATCAAGTGGCAAAAAATCTTTATGGATTAAACCCAACGACTTGGATTAAGTCTATTGGGAACTCTACTGCAGTAAATTTTGGAATTATGTGTCTCTGTTTAATCGGCTTGTTTTTAGTGTGCCGGACCAGCCGAAGAATCCTGCGTCAAATCGAGACAATGAACAATCCTTCATCGCCATGGCACATTTATATAGAGGAAAAGGGAGAGAGAATGTTGCGGGAAGTCAGGGACCTTGAATGCAGGGAATGGCTGAAGCCACGGCAGAAAAACATAAAATATGAAGATTTCATGGACATTTATTAGTTCTCCCAAGTTAATACTTTTATAATTTCTTATGTCTGTCTTTACTTTAATCTCTTAATTCCATCATCTTCTTTGTAAGCTGAGGAGGATATATGTCACCTCAGAACCCTGTGATGATTGCCTTAACTGCACAAATTGTTTGTGGAGCATGTGTGTTTGAACAATATGAAATCTGGGCATCTTGAAAAAAGAACAGGATAACAGCGATGTTCAGGGAACAAGGGAGATAACCTTGAACTGGCCACCGGTGAGCTGGACGGAACAGAGCCATATTTCTTCTCTTTTCTTATGCAAATAGGAGAAATATCGCTGAATTCTTTTTCTCAGCAAGGAACATCCCTGAGAAAGAGAATGCGCTCTGAGGGTAGGCCTATAAACAACCCCCTTGGAAGCGTTCTGCCTTTTACGGTTGAAGCCGAAGGGATGAAATAAGCCCCGGCCTCCTGTAGCGCTCCCAGGCTTATTAGGATGAAGAAATTCCCACCTAATAAATTTTGGTCAGACAGGTTGTCTGTTCTCAAACCCTGTTTCCTGATAAGATGTTATCAATGACAATGAGTGCCCAAAATTTCATTTTTAATTTTAATTTTAACACCATCCTGTGATCTCATCCTGCCTCCACTTGCTGGGTGTGGCGGCCAGGAGCCCGAACGCGAGGGGTGCCGGCACCCCCGGCGATGGGGCTCCCAGAAGCCAGGAGGGCGGGCCGGGGGTGGCGGCCGGGAGCCAGGGGGGCGGGCCGGGGGTGGCAGCCGGGAGCCCGACCGCGGGGGGTGCCTGCACCCCCGGCAATGGGGCTCCCAGAAGCCAGAGGGGCGGGCCGGGGGTGGCGGCCAACACGGTGAGACCCCTGTCTCTACTAAAAATACAAAAATTAGCTGGGCACGGTAGCAGGCACCTGTAATCCCAGCTACGTGGGAGGCTGAGACACAAGATTCTGTTGAACCCTGGAAGCAGAGGTTACAGTGAGCTGAGATTATGCCACTGCAATCCAGCCTAAGTGACAGAGCAAGACTCTGTCTCAAAAATAAAAATAATAAATAATAACAAAAGAAAAAATACATATGCATTCCTAGTCCCTTGGAGCTGCAGCAACAAAGCTGGTGATATATTTTGGGTGCTTCTAATCAATGTTTTCCATGAGCCACACTGCAAGTCTCAACCTTGCCCCTGCTACAGTAATTATCTATTACAAATTAAAACAAGAGCCATAACTCTGTCTCCTACTAAAATATTCTAATTGAGACATGTTAACAGAATACATTTCTTTGGGTGATAAAGTATCCACCAGGGTGGGGAACAGACGGCCCACCGCTTGTGCTGTGGCCCTAACCACCAAGGACTCATGAATCATCCACAGCAAGGCTGGGGACTCAAAAAGAACACTAAATTGCTCTTTGACATTAATTCTTAAATCTTGAGAAACCAAAGTTCTCTTTGTAACAGACTTGAAAAAGGATGAAGTCAGAAGTAGCTCAGCAGAGATGCACCAACTCTTACCTGAGAGAGACACCCCTTGCTAATCACGTCTGGATTAACGGATGTGCTAAAAGCATCTCTTCCAACAGAGACACAGACTGCAAACAGGAATGCCATGAACACCTTCCCCAGATAACCCAGTCCTGACCCATCCACCCCTCAGGAGGTCCCCAGACAAGTCCAATAAGGAAATGACCCCACAGCAGATTCAGGTGCAGGCAGTGAGGGTAGTGGCGTCAGGGAATTCCGCTGTAAACCTTGGCAGCACGCAGGGAGGTGTACCCAGCTGGACAAGTGAAGTCAAAAGTGCAGGATGATCTGGCCATTCCAAATATGCAGGGCATTCCAATTTTGTTAAAAAGAAACCCAGCCTTTGAAAAGGCCCGGACTTCCCACAATGTGTGGTATTTATAGTGTGGAGGGCACTGTAGAGAAGTTATCAGAGGGTTCATGACGGCAAGATCCACGGAGGCTCTGCCATGTGCCAGGCATGAGACAAAAATTTACACAAAACACCTCATTTCACCCTACACAGAGTCCACAGACTGCTCCACAGTCTCCCAGGTAAGAGTTAGTGCATCTCTGCTGAGCTACTTCTGACTTCATCCTTTCTCAACTGCTTCATGTGTCACCCTACACAGAGTCCACAGACTGCTCTACATTTCACCCTACAGAGTCCACAGACTTCTCCACATTTCACCCTACAGAGTCCACAGACCTCTCCACATTTCACCCTACAGAGTCCACAGACTGCTTCACATTTCACCCTACACAGAGTCCACAGACTGCCCCACATTTCACCCTACACAGAGTACAGAGACTGCTTCACAGAATACTACCAAAGGGGACCATCAAATGATCCCCAAGAAGTAATGAGCGCCTTAAAAGTAAGAAAGCCAACCTCCTCCCCCTCTCTTAACTCCCTCTCCTCATTTCCGCAGAACCAAAGAAATATGAAGGGCCAGTGACGCCCCACTGAAGAACGCTCTCATGGTGGTTACACTCTGTACATAGGGAGCACAACACTGCTCCGTGCTGCATGAGGCTACTATTCTATACTACACTAGTACGATCTGTTTGTTCTATTCTATACTATTCCATTCTCTATGATAGAATACTACAGCTTCATTCCATACGATAAAATACTGTACTATCTGTTCTATTCTATTCTATTTTCTTCTATACAGAAAGGAGTTAGCCAGCTTGCTTTAGGCAGACAGTAAGGGAAGGGTCCCAGAGAGCCTCCAGCCCATGTTTTGTGCAGATAGGGGGACTTGCACGGGGGGGCTCGCCTAAACATGCTCACAGCAGACTAAAGGTCCCCATGCACACGAGGGAATGGGGTGGAACCACCAGATATTTGCCCCTTAGACAGCGAGCCCAGCCCCATCAGCTTCTACATAAAAGCCCTTGTAGTCAACTGGGAAGGGAGCGACCAGCAACCTGCTCTCAGGACCCCTCTTTTCGCTGAGAGCTTAACTTTTAGCTTAACAAGTTCCACTGCACTCACTCTTCGATGTCCCCGTGCCTGTTTCTTCCTGGTCATGAGACAAGAACCTGGACCCAGCTGAGCTAAAGAGCAAAACTCCTGCATCAGTGCTACAGAACACTATCCTCTCTGTTCTGTGCCATGCGACTCTACTATTCCACACCACACTACGTAATATTAATACTATGCTGTGTGTTCTAATCTAGATTGTATTATGCTATGCAATACTACGTCATTAGTTCAACTGTATACTCTACAATACTATCCTACTTGTTCTATTCTAGACCATGTAATACTATTTGTCCTATTGTATACTACACTACATAATGTTACACTGTTTCTTCTATTCTATGCTACCCTATATAACATTATGCTATTTGTTCTATTCTGCGCTACTCTATATAATTCTATTCTGTTTGTTCCATTCTATACAATACCTTGCATCATTTTACCATGTTCCACGATACAAGAGTAGAGTCAGTTATACTTTCATAATCTCTTTTCCAAGCTCTTACCCAGTAAGAAATGTGATGTTTTACTATGCCTCACATAAATGCACATTTCATGATAATCAATGCCATTTCCTATGGTTGTAGAATTCTGTCTCTATGATTCTACTGATACGGCTTCTTTGGGCTTTTCTTTAAGTCCCTTGCAGTGTCTGGTTTCCTAGTGAAAAGATGACTAAGGTCCCGATAAGATCCTACAAAACCAGCATTCACACAGGCTCACCTGTGTGCACACTGCTGGACTCCGTGTTGAAGGAGTGACAGGAAGACAGATGGCTGTCGGTGGATGGAAGGCAACAAGCACAGAGTAGATTCCAGAACTGAGACGTGTACCAAGGCTCTGGCACAGCTGAGGGTCGATCCCAATTCTAGCCTCTCACAGAAAGGCAGAGGAGACTTAGCACAAAGAGCACAGAACTTTGCTTTAATAAAGCAAATGCTTACCATCCACTGTGAGGAGCTCAAGGAGAAATGGCAGTAGGCTCTACTAATGATACTGCTTTAAAAAATGGAAGGGAGAGGGTACATTTTCACATGGGCCATGTGGAAAGTTGGATGGACCTGCCGCTGGACCTGCCCCTGGACCTGCCGCTGGACCTGCCGCTGGACCTGTTCCTGGACCTGATGCTGGACCTACCGCTGGACCTGATGCTGGACCTGACGCTGGACCTGCCCCTGGACCTGCCACTCGGTCTGCTACTGGACTGCTAACAAATGCTGCAGATTTTTATGGAGAGAAAAGTACAATGCGTCTGAGAGCAGCTGTCCCAGCTCTGGATGAAGCCGGCAGAAAAAGGAAGCAGCAGAGACGCTGGTATCATTCAGTGGGCAGAGTCAATGACCCTCCTCTAAGTCCAGCAAATCTCAACCTGCATGTCTGCAACTAGAAATACCAATCACAAGCCAGACCTCCTGGCAAATACCATTGACCCACTGTAATTCTCTGTGGTGTATTATGTCCCATGTACAGGAAATCATTCACAAAGCCTTTAACCAGGAAGTACTAACATGACTTTTAATGCAATATAACAGCTTTGCACCCATTTAACATATATTTAACCCCAGTGGTATATTTAAATATATATTTTATAGAACATCAGGCATGTTTACCTAATGGCTCGAACTTTCACAATGTCTCTCTCCCTGAGAGGACAGCGGAGGATCCCATGCACTGTCTCCAGGAACATGCCCCTCCCAGAGAGGATTCACAAATCAAATGTGCACATGCATGCATGCACAGACACATATCACACACACACATACACATGGACAAGCACACCTACATGCAATGCATACATTCACACATGCACACACATTCACATAATCACGTAATACCACCAAACACATGCATACACATACAACACTCAAACACACACGCACATACAACACTCAAACACACATGCACAAGCATACACACAACACTCAAACACACATGCATATACATACACATTCTGACACACATACATATGTAAATGCGTAGACATAACGTGCACAAATATACATGTATAACTATATACACACGAGCATCCATGCATGTCTACTTGCACATATGTGCAGTCGTGCCTAAACATGTAACAGATGCACACACATACATGCAACACAAATACACATGCACACATATACACATGCATGCACATGTACATTACACACAAAGGCACACATACATGCACAACACATATACATGCAATACACATTTTCATACACATAAATGCAAACACACATACATATATACATCCCTCAAAGACCCCATTATTCAATTCTAAACAAAGTAGTTTATCCCCCAAATGTACCTTCTCGTAATTAATAAGCTCTACTGCACATTTCTTGTTTCAAATAATGAGGTCTCACACACAGCACACACACATTTATACTCCAATACGTGTGAACATATAAATAGAAATAGGCACACGGGCACGAAGACCCTCTTCTGTAAAGGTATTCTCAAACTTGAACTGAACGAATTCTGCTAATTATAGTCAGAGTCAGCAAAGATATATATTTGACCTCGGAATGAATATACTCGTTCTTTTCGTTACCCCTGGCAACAGCAAGAATGTAAAACAGAGTTGTGCGATACCATGTCACTTATTCAATCCCACTTCCTGGGATCTGACCCACTTGGAATAGCGTTTCTGTCTGAGTGATTTCCTTCTGACTAAAATCATGAGACAATTCCTTCTCTTCCTGCTTTCTCTTTCCCAGGCCTTTTCACTGCCCTTTCATCATCTCGGAAACTAAATCATACTTGTCAAAATGGAATGCAAAGAAACAGCCTTAGGAGAGAATCCCACAATGGAATGGACCCCAGAGAGGAAAAAATATTCTTTTTGAAAATGTACAAAAGGAAAAGTCAAGAGGTCTGGGTTCCCTCTCATGACAGAAACAGACGTTAGCATAGCAGGTCGCTCAGCACAGTTCAGCTCTGTGTATGAAACAGAGATTCTAGTCCTTGTCCCTGTTTCAAGCTCTGTGTTTGAAACAGATTCTAGCCCTTGTCCCTGTTTCATGATGTTGCAGTGAAGGTAACAAAACAGACAAAGGGCACAGGCTGCAGAAAAGGATTTTAAAAGGATGACTTTTAAAATGTGAGCCTGCTTTTCAAGGGCACAATGAGGACATTTTCAAGTATATTAAAGCTGATATATAAGAGATGGGTATAAAGACTCTACAAGGTCATTAGACTTTAGACTTACAAAGAAAACAAATCACATTCTCCTAGCATCACCAGTCAGGTGTTCCACAAATACTAAGAATAGCCACTGCAATGGGGTCCACTATGAGGAGTCAAAACACAACCCATGAAGCATGGCCGAGAGCTCCTATAACCTGATTTCTAGGAATCTAATTTTAAACATCCTCACAGCTAGCACATCACAAAAATGCAGAGCTCCAAATGCTGTAACACAAGTGCTAACAACACCTACCCAAAAATATACGAGGCATTTCAGGCAAAAATCCCAGAATCAGAAGAACACAAGTTTTATAATTTCTTCAAGAGCTGGTGCTGGTTGAGGCTCTTCTGCAGACTTCAACAAAAGACACGCTAGAATTAGCCATTGACGGTAACCCTGAGTCAACACGCACAGTGTTCAGAAAAGCACAAGGCCTGCTCCGACTTGAGACCCCTGGGAACTTTCTCTGGACCACACCGAGTGGACGACTTTGAGAACTCAAAATAACCAACAACCAGTCCATGAACAGAAAAAGAAGACTGCAGCCTCCCTGGGGACCTGGCTCCATGCCTGCCCCCTTTCTTCTGGATACCTTTGCCCTTCCTGGCTCCCTCATCCACCTGGAGATGCTCTGGGTTCAGGCCCCTCTCCAGTTGTGTCTCGGTCCACAGCTGGCTACCTGTGTGAAGCACCAGGCCTTGAAAGGCCATCTCCACCTGCTTCCTGCACTTCCCACCCACTTCCACCATGACGCCCAGGCTCTGGCTGCTCTCAGGGATCAGGGCCGCCAGGCTCCCCTCACAGGCTCCAACTGGAGTCCTGCCCCCTGGTTTTCAGCAACACTTGGGACTCTCCTGGAAACTCTCGGCTCTGGGCTTTCGTGAACTGCACCATCCAGCTCTTCTCTGGACTCTAAGCAGGGCCTTTTCTGGGTCTTCCAACCCTTCCTCCATTTCCAAATGTGGGCTTTCCTTTGGCCTCCTCTCTCCAGACGTGCATGCCTCACACTCTGGCTACTTGACCTGCACTTCTACCTAAGAGGCTCCCAAATGCTCCCTGCTCCAGATTTTCCCCAAGCCTCCTCCTGTATTTCCAAACTTGCAGCTTGCAGTGGTGTCTCTAAGTATCTCTGAGTCAGGTCCACAGTTGCTTCTCCTGATTTCCGGCAAAGCGCAACGGCGACCTCGAGGTGCAGACTCGCAGCTTCATCCGCCTTCCTGTACTCCCTCTTCCCCTCCTGACCCAGGCACCGAATTGCTCAGCTCACTGGCTGCCTTCTCTCCTCCTCCGGCCACGGCGAGTGCCCTGCATGAGCCTGCCCTGTCACCCCCCGGCTCCACGGCATGCTGCACATCAGAGACACGATTCTCTCCGAAATCCACAGTGGTTCCCTAGTATCCCACAGGTAAGGACTTCCACATTCTGGCCCCAATCAAACTTTCTGGCCTCAGATATGCACATGCATATTTTATCTATGCAAAGAGAGTACAGGCCTCACACCTGCTATCATTCCTGGGCTCCTAGCTCCTCTTAAAGGTGCTGTATGAGGTACCTATGCACTTTCCAAACACTAACTGAATATGCGCTTGGAGAACACTTACTTGATAATTTTGTGGCCTTGTCGGATAACGTGGACAAAGTGAGAACTATGCAGGTGTGTGGATGCTGCCTTGCCCAGACCTCACTTACCCAGACACTCCCAGATGCTCAAGGTGACCAGCCCTATTGGCGCACAGGCAGGCACAGGCTGCACCCCTACAGCTGGGCCCCGCGAGCTGAACTATAATTACGAAGCAGCTGTTTGCTCCTAAATCTGTTTATGCTGGTGCATTTGTTACACATTACTGAAACCAATAAAGTATGACTCCAAAGAGAGAATAATTGTATGAAAACTAAGTTGGATGCCTTTCAAAGACTTAATATAGGGGATTTTTTTTTCATTTTAATCTTTTTAAAATTGCTATCAAATTAGGTATGGGCAAAAAATATATACAATGTTTGAGGAAATAATTTTTAATGGTTTCATATCTAACATACCTTGCTTCTCTTGTGTTGCCTATTCTCTTCTAGAAGAACAAAAACTGTGGCAGGCCTGCGATGGCTGTGGTTGAGGAAAGGGGCCACAGCCACAGCCAGCAGAACCATGCTCAGCAGCAGCCTAGCCCCGTGTGGAAGAGGCGTGAACACTCTCGGGAGAGGTGGATGTGCACTAACGGTTCCCAGCTCTGACCTCTTTGATTAACTGAATGCGGTGATTGGTTTTATCTGAACGTCAGACAAAAGGGTTTCTACGTCCAGGAAAGACTCTAAACACTCTGGACGCTGCTGGGGCAGATGGTGACCGTGACCCAGTGATACCACTCTCCAGTGGGCAGCCAACCCAGTCTCCTAATCGTAAAGGACATTCATAGCAACACTACGAAAAAGAAACACTACTGTTCTGACCCAGAAAAGTGAAATTTAAAACATAAAATACACAGGTTCTAACTAAGAGGCAGACAGACCGGGCACGGTGGCTCACGCCTGTAATCCCAACCCCTTGGAAGGCCAAGGCGGGTGGATCACTTGAGGTCACGAGTTTGAGACCAGCCTGGTCAACATGGTGAAACCCCATCTCTACTAAAAATGCAAAAATTACCCGGATGTGGTGGCGGGCACCTGTAATCCCAGCTACTTAGGAGGCTGAAGCAGGAGAATTGCTTGAACCTGGGAGGTGGAGGTTGCAGTGAGCCGAGATCACGCCACCGCACTCTAGCCTGGGCAACTCCTTCTCAAAAAAAATAAAATAAAATAAAATAAAATAAAATAAAAATAAAATAAAAGGCAGACAAACAAAGGAGATTTCCTCTGATCTTAAAAACAGAAGTATTTAGGCCGGGCACGGTGGCTCAAGCCTGTAATCCCAGCACTTTGGGAGGCCGAGACGGGCGGATCACGAGGTCAGGAGATCGAGACCATCCTGGCTAACACGGTGAAACCCCGTCTCTACTAAAAAGTACAAAAAACTAGCTGGGCGAGGTGGCGGGCGCCTGTAGTCCCAGCTACTCCGGAGGCTGAGGCAGGAGAATGGCGTAAAACCGGGAGGAGGAGCTTGCGGTGAGCAGAGATCCGGCCACTGCACTCCAGCCTGGGTGACAGAGCCAGACTCCGTCTCAAAAAAAAAAAAAAAAAAAGAAGTATTTGTTTCACAGTGTGGATAATTGAAGATCTGCATAGAAATCACCTAGGGTCCCGCCCTCCCTCACAACAGACTGGGATAGAGGGAAGGAGGGCAGGAGGTGAGCCCCTTGTCCACGAGAGCCTCCTCCCACCCTATCCCCTTCCTCAGGAGGGCGGCCTGCCCAGTGCAGGCTCCCTTCTCCCCAGGTAAGACCCTGGCGTCTCTACAGGAACACCCACCTCCCTTCCCTGCAATCCACTCCAGCTGCTCACGGCCAGTCAAGGGGGGCGCTCTTCAGAGAGGAGCAAACGGTTTCAAGGACAGCCTGAACTCCAACGTCCCAGGTGTGGCCTGCCAGGAAGCACAGAGGAAGGATGCAGGTCCCGAGAAGGAGGAGGCGCAGGAGGACGATGAGAGAGAAGAGAGAGAGACAAGAGAGGCAAACTGCCCAGCGGGGGGTTGAGCACAGGACCTGGCTGAGGCCTCCTGGGGAGGGGCAGAGGCAAACAGCCTGCTGCTTCTAGGCTGCTCGGGAAGATACAAGCTCGAAGGGGCTGCAAGGCAGGACTCACTGAGGAGCAGTCATGTGGATGCCCCGCCTCTCACATGGCACACACTGACAATATGCAACTCACATGCAACACAACACAACACGCATGTATAATGCGGTTATACAACACTGACAACACACACTGCACACAAACACACACAACCTATACAACACATACCCAATATCTGCGACTCACAACACAATATGCATTTATAACACACTTATACGACACATAACCAATACATGCAACTCACAACACAACATGTGCGTACAACACACTCATACACACATACAGCACACGTAACCTACATACAACACAACACACACGTACAATGCACTCATACAGCACACACAACACACAACTCACATACAACATGCACATGCAACACACTCATATGCAGGGGCCCTTGAAAACAGTATGCTAAGAATAGATAGGGCTCAAGGACAGTATCTCCAATTGAACTTTTAATGAACTCCCGTAGGCGCCAAGAAGGTGGACAAATAAGGAAGAGCATAGAGACAAGGAACTAAGCAGAAGGTTACATCTGGGTAAAGAAAGTTTGTTTTGCATTGTGTTCTTTCTGCTGACGTGGGGTTTATGGAGTATAAATAAAGTGAGGCGGAGGCTCTGAGCGTGGAAGCCATGTATTCTTGTCCTGTGTTGTCTTGTGTGTACATTCTTTTGTTTAGGAAACACGCGGACTCCAACACTCATACAACACACAACACTCATACAACACACAACACACATAACTCACAACACAACATGCACACACAACACTCATACAACATACATACAATACACGCAACTCACAACATACACATACAACACACTCAAACAGCTCACGTACAACACATGCAACTCACGTTCAACACAACATGCACGTACAACACACACAACACACGCAACTCAACACAACATTCACATACAACACATTCATACAACACAACACTCATACAACGTACACACAATACATGCAACTCACAACACAACATATACATACAATACACTCATACAACACATGCAACTCACGCACAACACAGCATGCACGTACAACACACTCATACAACATATAACACATACAACATACACACAACACACGCAACTCAACACAAATACATGTACAATTCACTCACAACACACAACACTCATGCAACACACAACACATGCAACCCATAAACACATGTACAACACACTCATACAACACACAACACTCATACATCACACACAATACATGCAACTCATATACGACATACACATACACACATACAACACACAACACTCATACAACGTACAAAGCATGCAACTCACAAATACATGCACAACACACTCATACAACACACAACACTCAAACATACAATAAGTGCAACTCAACACAATATGCACATACAACACATACAACCCATGCAACTCACATACAACACAACACACTCATACAACACCTTCATACAACACACACTATACATATTCTAAGTATGAAATAGAAAACAGCACACACACAGTTTCTAAATTTGATGAAAACTTTTTTCAAGAAAGTCGTCTAACATCCAAACTGGTACCATGTCCTCATTTTCAGTTGCTGTTCAGATTCAAGCATTTTTATCATCTACTCTATGAATTACAATAATACAGCATAAACCCATTTTTCATTTTACACCCAATTTGGTGTGGGGTGCTCCAAAACAGGGGCCAGGAGCCTCAGAGTCGTCCCTCGGAACAAAACACAACCGACACTCAGAGGCCAGAAAGGGAACTCGGGGGGTGACATACACTCTCTCATCTGCAGAGCTCTGCTTCAAATACTTTACATGTAACCAGGGCTGGAACGGGTTGGTGAGGGTACAGACATGGCAAACTGAGAAGAAACTGGCAGGTGGAGAAAGATCAGTCAAAATCCAAGGAAAAATGCTGAACATTTTCCACAAATAGTTCACACAACAGATGATACTCAGGCTACTGAAAGTTTATTGAGAGAGGTCTTGCTCCAAAGAAAAAGTTCTCTCCCAAAGTTATCAAAGATTCAGAGCAGGCACCTGCACCCAACACACCATCTTCCGAGGGCCTATGAGTCAAAAAGAAGGTAAGACAGTAGTAAGGGTACAGGGGGAGGAGAGCGGGAGGGGACCGAGAACTCGGAACCAAGAGATGGGCGGACACTGAATGCCTGACTCCAAGGTTATCACCTCAGAAAACAAGTCTGTTTAAGTCCGTAGTAACAGTGTTAGTACTTTCACTGAACCTGCACTCAACACTAGAGAACCTCCCTGTGTTATGAAGACGATCTGAAAAATAACATTAATTCACAATGTAGAGTGATGATTCAGCCACAGAAAATAAAATTGATATAATTCACTACAAGTCACACTATGTCTTTCTTTAAGACTGGTTTATGATGCAGAAAAGAGGCAGTTTGAGATCTAAAATACTTAAACTGGCAAACACCTTGTTTCCCTGAATTCTCACAACCGTGGCACCAGCTAGAGTAAGACAGAGTGGTTTTCAGAGCTTCCAGAACAGCAGAACAGATCAATCATAAATATGCAAAAGTGATCTGAAGACAGAATTAATTAATATTCCACGTTTTGGCTTAAACTAGTCATGTGATTTCCAATAAGTGGGAAACATTCACACCAATTTTTATAAGAAAGTTCAATGTGGGCCGGGCGCGGTGGCTCAAGCCTGTAATCCCAGCACTTTGGGAGGCGGAGACGGGTGGATCACGAGGTCAGGAGATTGAGACCATCCTGGCTAACACGGTGAAACCCCGTCTCTACTAAATATTACAAAAAAAAAAAAAAACTAGCCGGGCGAGGTGGCGGGTGCCTGTAGTCCCAGCTACTCGGGAGGCTGAGGCAGGAGAATGGCGTGAACCCGGGAGGCGGAGCTTGCAGTGAGCCGAGATGTGGCCACTGCACTCCAGCCTGGGCGACAGAGCAAGACTCCGTCTCAAAAAAAAAAAAAAAAAAAAAAAAAAAAAAGAAAGTTCAATGTGAACACATAGTACAGAACATTGCCTTTGTTTTGCAATTTATTTATTTAATATGACAATTTCATTTGTATTTAGTTATTCTTGATGTTGAATGCTCATCTTTATTAATGATGAGCTACCCATTTTCTGACTGAGGAAACAGAAAGTTGTCACTGCCTAACAGCAATACTCAAAACAGCCTGTATGAAAGGGGAAGGTATATCTGTGCGCACACAGATGCATACACATGCATACACGTACCTATACATGTACACACACGTTTACATATGTGCATACACATACACACATACACGTGTATGCACGTGCACACGTGCATGCACATGTACACGTGTGTGCATGAGCACACATGCATGCACACATACGCACATACATGCATACATACGCATATGCACAGACACGTACACTCATATACACACGTACACATGCACACACATACATGCATATGCACGTGCACATGGACACGTGGACACGCACATACACACGCATACACACATGCACACACCTGCATGCGTACATGCATACGTAAGTATCATCTCAGGTACATGGATTCAAAATTCTGATGCAAACAAGAATAATTACAAAACAGGGTAGGGTGTCAACAAGTGAGAATTGAGATGAAAGTTCTGATATGTTCCAGAGACAATACGGGAGGTCGTCACATCACATAAATATCTTACCCATTTTAAACGTGACAATTCCTGCCAACATCGGCCTGGATTAAGATGATTTCATTGACATAAGGAACAGAAAATATAATATTTATTCTAATGAGATTCTGTAATCATTACATTATTTTCACAATTATAAGTAATCACTAAATAACTTCCTCCCAAGGGTCTAAAAATAAAAATAATATAACAAAAGAAAGTCACAGTCCTGACAGCTTTATCATGCAAATCACAACTGTGAAAATCAAGCATGTTTTTGAGACTATGCCCTCCTCAAATATCCTTCATGGAATTTTGTACTAGTAATGGCTGGTAATTAATTGTTATACCAGCTGGAAAGTATATCATTTGGGGTATGTGAAGTAAACATGTAAAGAGAAATGACCACACACACCTGAAACCAGACCTCATTTCACAACCGTTTCCTACTTTCGATTTGCTTAGTTTACTTCATGAGGTACCTCGAGGAGAGAAAGCAGAGCTGGGATCTGCCCCCAGGCTGCTTCGGGAAGAGCTGGGTGGGCACCAAGACCCTCAGACCGAGGGCTGAGCTGCGTGGCTATGACCCCATCACTGCAGCTCCCCAAGCGTGTGTCCCTGTGTGTCACGCAAAACCCTGCCACACAGGTGACACACGCCACATGCCTGACACAGGCTCAGCACACAGGGAGCGATCAGTAAGTGGTGACTAGAGAGAAGCGACGGCCTTCAGCGTGGACGGAGAAAACAGGCCACAGACTCACAGAGGAAACGCCACAGATCCACAGACGGAGAAAACACCACAGACGCACGGACGGAGGAAACACCACAGACGCACGGAGGGAAGAAAAGCCACAGACACACGGAGGGAGGAAAAGTGCCACAGACGCAGGGACGAAAGAAACGCCACTGACGCACGGACAGAAGAAACATCACAGACGCATGGACGGAGGAAACGTGCCACAGAGGCACACACGGAGAAAACAGGCCACAGATGCATGGACGGAGGAAACAGGGCAGAGACGCCCACACACCAGTGTGGAACATCGGACAGGAACGTCCCGGCCATGCACTGTCCACTCCCCCTAGAGACTTCCCACCCCCAGAGCACTCAGGATGGCTGTGGAGCTCCTGCCATGCACCCCAGAGGCGAAGCTGGGGAGCAAGAGATGAGCAGGTTCACGTCCATCAAATGCAGCTGCAATCCCTGTAATAACTGGAGGTCACTATTAAACAGAAGGGCACTTCACTTGGAATAAAAGCACTGTGCATAAAAGAACTAAAGATTGGCTGGAGACAGCTTAGAAACCGTCACCATTATTCTTGTTAGTGACAGCGAAGCTTCAAGAGTGGTCATTTTTCCTGTAGAAATCCCACAGAGGTGATTCCTGGAACTCATTTAGAATATTTCTTTCCCAGAAACCACACAACCAAGAACTTAATGTGCCGTCTCTTGACCAGAAAGATTCAGATTTCTGATGGAACTAAATCCTGTCCAGCCTCCTGATTCTAGAAGATGCTATACAGAAAAGCTAACTCAAAGGGGTCTCATTTCTTTTGTCGTCCATGACACATATAAAAAAAATTTTAAATATACAAAAAATGTAGGAATTGTACAGTGAATACCCATGTGTCTACCCCCTGGATCACAGATTAGATTTAAATGTAAAGTTCTAAAGTTCCCAGCTAAGGAAATGTGCAGTGTAAGCCTCTACCTGGTTAGAACCAAGGGGAATGGAATGAGCTTTCCCCAGCCTTGCTGCTCAGCTGGGAGGGGCTGCCACAGCTCAGCCACCCCACCCCAGAGCACCCAGGATGGCTGTGGAGTTCCTGCCACCCACCCCAGGTATGAGGCTGGATCCCCAATCACGGTGTTAAGAATGAGCCAGCCTTTAGAGGCCATGTGGTCTATACTTGAATAGAAAATGTTCCAGGAAACTAAAGATTCCAATGTGTGTGCTGAATTCCTAACCATTTGAAACCCAGGCTCCTCATCTATACACGAAAAACAACGCTCTCTCCTGGGAAAGCATTTCAGAAGGACGAAAAAGGATCCACATGAGAGCAGCTGAAAACTACAAGGCATCATGCAATTATAAGCCTTTTTCTATATCTTTGTTTCAAGGAATGTCAGCATTCTAAATATTGCAGTTCATCCCACATCACCTTTCAGGAGCAAATCATAACGATCAAAACTATCAGCAGAATCACTACCAGCTCATTCGCCACGTGCTTCTTCTTCCTGCATGACAATTTCTACAGAACGATGGGACCATCCAAGAATGGCTCCCTGCCATCATGTGCCCATTCTCCTTCCCCAGGGAGCTATTCCTGTACTCATGGGGCATGGGAAACCTGTATAACGCCACCAGAAAGTCCTTGTTTGACTTACACACTTCCCAGAAGGGCTGATTTTATCCAGAATCCTAACAGTGTCAAACACTAAACCTAAGAAATCATCAAGAAACCAAGGAAATGTAAGGCCATGTCCTGCCCCGGGTGCATGGTTACTAGGGGAGAAATAGAAAATGAGACATGAAAGGAAACTTTTAAGATATTCAGACCATCACTGGATGATTCCAGGAACCCATTACAGATCATTGCTCTTCCTAATAACAGGAAAGAAATTCTAAAATCCCAACAGGCATGGTGAGTCCCTCACTTGCATGAAGTCAAAATAATAATCCATCACTCTCTTCAAAAGGACAACAGAAAAACTCTACTTCCTCTTCATATTAATTTGTGTACAAGCACCTTAAGTGAGAAAATCTTAATGTCTGGACTGTGATATCAATAGCAAAATAATCCCAAGATTCCCAATTAAAAGATACAGACGGGTTGAATGAATTTAAAAGAAGAAAAACCGACTATATGCTGCCTACAAAAAACTCAGTTCAGCCGCAAAGACACACATAGACTAAACGTGAAGGGATGGAAAAACACATTCCACATTAATGGAAATTAAAAGTGAGCAAGAGTAGCCATATTTATTTCAGATCAATCACAATTTAAGTCAAAAACTGTAAAAAGGAGACAAAAAGGTAATTATATAATAAAGAGATCAAAATAGCAAAAGGTTATAACAATTACGAGTATATGTGCACCCAACAACAAAGCACTCAGATATATAAAGCAAATATTAGTAGATCTAAATAGAGAGAGAGGTCGGGCATGGCGCCTCACGCCTATAATCCCAGCATTTTGGGAGGGATGTGGGGGCAGGTGGATCACCTGAGGTCAGGAGTTTAAGACCAGCCTGGCCAACATGGTGAAACCCTGTCTCTACTAATACAAAAAATTAGCCCAGCATGGTGGCATATGCCTGTAATCCCAGCTACTTGGGAGGCTGAGGCAGGAGAATCACTTGAACTCAGGAGGTGGAGTTTGCAATGAGTTGAGATTGCACCTCTGCACTCCAGCCTAGGCAACAACAGCAAAACTCTGTCTCAAATAAATTTATATATACATATATATATATACATACACACATATATATATGTGTGTGTGTATATATATATATAGAGAGAGACAGAGAGAGACAGGGAGATACCAACACAACAATAGTAGGAGCTTCAAAATCCCACTGTCAGCACTGGAGGTCATCTAGACAAAAAATAACAACAAAACATCAAATTTAAAGTCCAGTGTAGACCAAAGGAACCTAACAGACATTTACAGAACATTTCATCCAACAGATACAAAATGCACATTCTTCTCCTCAGCACATGAAACATTCTCTAGAATCCACCACATGCTAGGCTACAAAAGAATTCTCAATACATTTTTTCTAAAATTGAAATAACATCTAGGATATTCTCAGACTCTAACAGAATAAAGCTATAAATCAACAATAAGGAACAGACACTTCTCAAAAGAAGACATTTATGCAAAGAGACATGAAAAAATGCTCATAATATAGAAGGAGACCACCACTTCTCCTGCTGTCTTTCCCAGCTTTTCCCCATCTCCCTTTTTCCCTAGTTTATAAGACAGGAGAAGGGGGAGAAAACAAAAAGTTGGAAGGAAACAGAAGTAAGATAAATAGCTAGATGACCTTGGCACCACCACCTGGCCCTGGTGGTTAAAATAATAATAATAATATTAACCCCTGACCAAAACTACTAGTGTTATCTGTAAATTCCAGACATTGTTTGAGAAAGCACTGTAAAACGTTTTGTTCTGTTAGCTGATGCATGTAGCCTTCCATCATGTTTTGTCTGCGGCTAGTCCTGCTACAATAATCACTCGCCATCAGAGAAATGCAAATCAAAACCACAATGAGATACCATCTCACACCAGTTAGAATGGCGATCATTAAAAAGTCAGGAAACAAGTGCTGGAGAGGATGTGGAGAAATAGGAACACTTTTACACTATTGGTGGGACTGTAAACTAGTTCAACCATTGTGGAAGACAGTGTGGTCATTCCTCAAGGATCTAGTACTAGAAATACCATTTGACTCAGCCATCCCAATACTGGGGATATACCCAAAAGATTATAAATCATGCTGCTATAAAGACACATGCACACGTATGTTTATTGCGGCACTATTCACAACAGCAAAGACTTGGAACTAACCCAAATGTCCATCAATGACAGACTGGATTAAGAAAATGTGGCACATATACACCATGGTATACTATGCAGCCATAAAAAAGGATGAGTTCACGTCCTTTGTAGGGACATGGATGCAGCTGGAAACCATCATTCTCAGCAAACTATCGCAAGGACAGAAAACTAAACACCGCAAGTTCTCACTCATAGGTGGGAAATGAACAGTGAGATCACTTGGACACAGGAAAGGAAACATCACACACCGGGGCCTGTTGTGGGGAGGGAGGAGGCGCGAGGAGGGAGGGATAGCATTAGGAGATATACCTAACGTAAATGATGAGTTAATGGGTGCAGCATACCAACTTGGCACGTGAATACATATGTAATAAACCTGCACATTGTGCACATGTACCCTAGAACACAAAGTTTAATTTAAAAAAAAAAAAAATCAACAACAAGGTGAACTTTCAAAACTGTATAAATACATAGAAATTAAACAATATACCCTTGAATAGCCAATGGGTCAATGAAGAAATGAAGAAGGAAATTTAAAAATTTCTTGAAATAAATGAAAACAGAAACACAACATATCAAAGTTTATGGTATACAGCGAAAGCAGTATTAAGAGGAAAGTTTATAACAATGAACTCCTACATTTAAAAAACAGATTTAAAATAAACAACCTAACAAGGAACTGCAATGAGCTAGAAGAGCAAGAACAAATCAAATCCAAAAGTGGTAGAAGAAATAACAAAGATCAAAGAGGAACTAAATAAACTTGAAACTAACAAATATAAAAATGAAGAAAGAAATGTTGGTTTTTTGAAAAGATAAATAAAATAGACAAACCATCAGCTACACTAAGCAAACAAAAAGAAATCCCAAAGAAATAAAATTAGAAACAGAAAAGGAGAATGATAGTTGATACCGCAGAAATACAAGGGATCATTACAGACTATTTTGAACAACTGTATGTCAACAGATTGGAAAATCTAGAAGAAATGGATAAATTCCCGGACACGTACAACCTACCAAGATGGAACCAAGAAGAAACGGAAATCCTGAAGAGACCAATAATGAGTAACATGTATGACTAAGTAATAATAAAAAGTCTCCCAACAAAGAAAACCCCAGAACTAGGTGACTTCACAGCTGAATTCTACACATTTTTATTTCAATTCTTCTCAAACTATTCCAAAAGTAATGAAGAGGAAGGAATTCTGCTAAGTTCATTCTTCAAGACCAGCATTACCCTGATACCAAAATAAGACAAGGACACAATAAAAAGAGAAAACTATAGGTCAATATCCCTGATGAACACAGATGCAAAAATCCTCAACAAAATACTAACAAACTGAATCCAACAGCAAATCAAAAAGATTATACACCATGATCAAGTGGGATTTATCCCAGGATGCAAGGATTGCTCAACAAACACAAATCAATAATCATGCTACATCACATCAACAGAATTAAGGACAAAAACCATAATATCATTTCGATAGATACAGAAAAAGCATTTGATAGAATTCAACGCTGCTTCCTGATAGAAAGTCTCAACAAACGAGGCACTGAAGGAAACATACCTCAACACAATAAAGGCCATATGTGACAAACCCACAGCTAACATAATGGGGAATGGGGAAACACTAAGAGCTTTTTCTCTGAGATCTGTAAAAGACAAGGACGCCCACTTGTGCCACTCCTATTCAACACAGCACTGAATGTCCTAGTCAAGAGCAGTCAGGCAAGAGAAAGAAATCAAGGGCACCCAAAGTGGAAAGGAGGCACTCTAATTGTCTGTTTTCAGACAATGTGCTCTTATATATTTTAAAAAAAAAAGACTCCAGCAAAAATCTCTTTGAACTGATAAACAAATTCAGTAAAGTTACAGAATACAAAATCAACATATAAAAATCAGTAGCATTTCTATAGACCAACAACGAGCCAGTGAAAAAAGAAATCAAGAAAGCAATCCCATTTAACTACAAAAATATAAAATAAAAATAAAAATACCTCAGAAGAAATCTAATCAAGAAGGTTAAAGATCTCTATGAGGAAAACGATATTCTACCCTCTGAAGGTAGAACAGTGGCTTCTAGAGACAGGAAAGGGCGACGGGAAGGCAGAAAGGGAGAGGTTGGCTAATGAATACAAAATTACATCTAGATAGTAAAAATAAGGGTTAGTGTGCTATAGCCTTGTAGGGTGACTATAGTTTACAATTTATTGTATATTTTCAAGCAGCTAGAAGAGAGGATTTTAAAATATTCCCAGCATTAAGAAATTACAAATGTTTGAGATGATGGACATGCTAATTACCCTGAGTTGCTAATTACACACGAAAAATATGTATTGAAATATCACACTGTATCCCACGGATATGTACTACAATGTGTCCATTAAAAATAATAATTGTTAAAAACCCAAGGGTCATTTCTCATTTGTCCTATGTCAGTGTTGTGGCCCATTGATGGAGACCTAGCCATTTGCAAGTAAGACTATAGTCACTTGAGCTGAAAGCAAATGAATCGTCACAAAAATTACCACTGGCACCAAGTCTTCTTTCCAGAATTTCCTGCCCACAGCACTGTCAGAGTCACTGTGGGCAGGAAAGACACACTAGCACTCAAGTTTCAACCCCAGTACAGTTGATGCTTTTATTTCTCTGGTTTGGAATAGGTGTGTGTTCATAATTTACGTTTACTCCAACTGTCCCCTTGCTTAAATAGCTTCTTAAGGATAACTTCCTCTTACTAAATTCCAACAGCTTCTGAGCATCCATTATATTCTCCAAAGTAAATAAAAAGAGAAAATGTGTTGAAAGCCTGATAATGTTCACTTAAGAATCCAGCATGATGTACAGCTTGAAATGGCTACTCCACCTTGTTCCTTTACATGACTTTTAAAGTAGCCCCAGTTATTATACATAATTGAAGTCATAATTTCTGCAATACCATTAGGTCCACGAACGGTGGGGCCAGGGGACTTCAAAGTCTGTCTCCGATTTTTTTTTTTTTTTTTTAAAAGGAAAGCTCATGAGAGTAGGTAATGAAAATAAATATTCACACAACTCGGAACAGGGGATGGTGAAACATAAAGCTCCAGCCTGGCACAGGTGTCCAGCCAGTGAGGGTGGGGACACAGACTCATACGGTCCCCACAATCCCTCAGAAGTGCCACAGACAGGTGGGTGGCCTGAGACAGAGCCAGGCTCCGAATTCCGGGAGCTGTCTGGCTCATGTGCACCCCATGTGGTCCACAGTGCATGAGGATACCCAACATCACCAGTCCCGGTGCAGAACACAAGAATGCCCCATGGCATGAGCCCCCGCTGCACAGCATAGCCCGAAGGTGCCAGCTCAGACTCCTACACACGCTGGTCACCAAGGCACTGCCCTCCAGGAAGGAGGACCCCAGAGGTCGTGGCAGGGTGAGGTTTTGCTCTTCATCATCCCCGAGCAGAGGGGAAAGTCCAAGCAGACATTTGGGGAGCCTCTACACGTGGTTCTGGGACTCTGAGTGGAGGTTCAAAGATGTCCCCAGGTACGCCAGACTCAAACCTAAAAGAGACCCATTCTTCCAGATATGCCCAGACTGGAACCTATATAGGCCATCCTTCCTAGCTTTTCTCTGGAAAAGCAGGCTTAAAATAGTATCGACTAAAAGGGGCCACCAGGAAGACAGAAGTACTATCTTTAAAAAAAGAATTTTTTTTTTTTTTTAAAAAGAGGCACTGAGGCTCTGACCCATCTGAGCACAGAGTACATGCTCGGCAGCATCTGTCAGAGCAGAGCAAGTACACATATGCTCTCCATGACCTGTGCTCCCAGCACCCATGCTCCCCACACCCATGCATCACACGCCCGTGCTCCCCACACCTGTGCACCGGGCATCCGTGCTCCCCACACCCGTTCTCCCCGCACCCGTCCTCTCCATGCCCATGCTCCCTACACCTATCTGTGCTCCCCATGCCTATGCTCCCTGCATCCGTGCTTCACGCACTGTGCTCCCTGCACCCATGTCTGCTCCTCGAGCTCTCTTCCACTGATTTCCTCTGTACATCCCTCTTGATAGTCACTGTCACCTCGAATCACCTGGCTAAATGGAGGTAAAGAAAAAGTCTAGAGTAGCACATTGGAGGACAGAGTGGAAGTGGCTATTTACCAACAGGGCTATGAGATGAGCGCATCTTATCCCCATTAATCCTGACGGTCAGTTGATTAGCCCTGTTCAACAGCTGGGGACACTGAGGTGTGGAAGGGCGGGCTTGCTTACCCCAGATGATGCTGACAGTGTGGGCCCAGCCCAGTCCCACAGCCACCAGGAGGAGGCTCCTCACTGGGCAGGTGCGGAGGTGCAGCCCAGAGAACGCTTGGGACCCTGGCACAGACTCCTCAGGAAGGAAACAGAGAAAGGCCCACAGAGACTCAAGCAGCACAGAAGAAGGTCACCCACAAGTTAAAAATAGATGTTTGTGCTTTACCGTCCCAGAGTGCTAAAAATCCAACCCACTCACACGCACAGCCTGACGTGAGCCTGGCCTCCTGCAGCACTGGGCTAAGCGAGAGACGTACCTGCCCCTCTCCCGACAATAGCAGACTCGGCAGCTATTCTTCAATGTACTTGACACCCTTCCGTGAGGATTAAGCAACACTCTGTCGACACTGGCTAAGTTTAATCCCGACACAGCCAACCATCTAGATCTGCAGTGAAAAAACAACTTACTTTGGATGATTCTGCCACTGAAAAAGACCCTGAATCTCCCAGCAAAGTTTAGTGACACGACTTACCTTTCTGTTTTCACTTCAGGTACACTGGCCCACATGATCTAATTTACCTGCTGATAATGCCTTGGAAAGACCACCAGGGGGCCCCACACCATTTTCAGCTTTAGAGGATGTGAATTTCCCTTTGATGAGAAAAGTGATGGGGAAAGAAAACAAGGATCCAAAACAGATGCCTGTGTGTTTCCTGGGAGTGATAAAGTCAGGAACTGCCTCTCTGTGTCAGGCGAGGGAGTAACAGAGACAATGGCACCAACTCCTGAGACAGAGGACCTGATGCATGGTGCAGCCACCGCCTGTGGCCAAGGAAATTCCAGGGAATGTAGACCCCAGTTGCATGGTACAGCCACCATGTGCGACCACAGAAATTCCAGGAATGTAGACCCTCAGTCACATGGTACAGCCACTATCTGCAGCCACAGAAATTCCAGAGAACGCAGACCCTCAGACACATGGTACAGCCACTATCTATGGCCATGGAAATTCCAAGGAATGCAGACCCTCAGTCACATGGTACAGCCACCATATATGGCCACGGAAATTCCGAGGAATGCATACCCCAGTTGCATGGTGCAGCCACAGCCTGCAGCCACAGAAATTCTGGAGAACGCAGACCCCAGTCGCATGGTACAGCCACCACCTATGGCCATGGAAATTCCAGGGAACAGAGACCCTCATTCCCATGGTACAGCCACCACCTATGGCCACGGAAATTCAGGGGAACGCAGACCCTCAGTCACATGGTACAGCTACCACCTGTGATCACAGAAATCCTGGGGAACACAGACTCCAGTCGCATGGCGCAGCTACCATCTGTGGTCACAGAAATCCTGGGGAACACAGACTCCAGTCGCATGGTGCAGCCACCACCGGCAGTCACGGAAATTCCAGGGAATGCAGACCCCAGTCACATGGTACAGCCACCGTCTATGGCCACGGAAATTCCAGGGAACATAGACACCAGTCGCATGGTGTGGCCACCACCTGTGGCCATGAAATTCTGGGGAATGCAGGCCCCAGTCTCTAAAGTATGAACTTCACTGCAGTGAATGTGGAAGAGTTTCTCTCTGGGCAGAGCTCAGTATCCAGAAGGGAAGTCGGCCCTAGGAATGCCTTCCTCCTCTTCAGAGCTCAGGGCCTAGGGCTGACACCCTTGGGAGGGGTCCTTGTTCAGCAATTGTGCCTGTGGAGGGTCCCCCAACACTCACCGTGCACCTCCTAGGAGCGGAGGCTACAACAGGAAGCCAGAGACCAAGCTCTGCTCAGACAACAGTGAGCTGATGGCCTTCCACTCTAAGTTCAACAGGGACCCAGGGACCAAGCTCTGCTCAGACAACAGTGAGCAGATGGCCTTCCACTCTAAGTTCAACAGGGACCCAGGGACAAAGTTCTGCTGAGACAACAGTGAACTGATGGCCTTCCACTCTAAGTTCCAGCTGCATGGAATGTGTATTCCATGAATGCCTGTTAAATGAATGATTCATATAAGGTCATCTGTGCTGACCTTTGCTGGTCTGCTGACTGTAAGCTTCAGAGCATAGGCCTCATTCCTGGAGCAGCCAGCTCTTCCCAGAGCGACGGCCGCTGGAGGGCAAAGCCCAGAGCTTCTGTCCTGCAGCAACGCACTCAGGACCCTGCGCTGGGCACGCTGGGGGCCTCTCCAGCAGAAGATCCCCAGCCCTGACCTTGCAATACCAGTGAACCCCAGGGGAGTCCCAAGTGCTCAAAATCAAGTAAATGTCCATTGTGATTTAACATATCAATTTTAGAAGAAAGGGCATATTGCCACCTTCCTCCTCAAACTAGGGACTATAAATCGATCCATCACCCTAACTGAGACTCTGCCTTAAATTCTGCTAAAACTACCATCCAAACACTGAAATTTACATTAGCGTTAAGGGAAAAAAAAAAATTAAACCAAACACCTGTAAGAAACAGTCAAGTGACCTGTGATACATCAACCCAAAGATTAAACATGAAAATAATGAAGTAGCAAGATATTAAAAGAATATAAACTCTATGTACATCATGGCCCAAGGTTCTAAAATTACACAGAGACAAAGACTGGAATGGAAGGGGGATATGTTTACAGATACATTTTTTAATTTTTAATTTTTAATATTACTTCTCTAATGTATGATTTGACTAACCAGATAATTCAGCAAAAAATAAAAAAATCAATTATGCCTATAGATAAATATGTAAAGAATCCTTCTCTTTGATGCCAATGGAATTAGTTTGGGTCTGACCCACAGTCTTCAATCTTTTAATTAAGACACAAAAACCATCTTTCAAGCTGTTAGAAAAAAAAAAAAAGAAAAAGATTGAAAACCAGGAGCCCAGAAGAAAAGGACTCGCTATGTATCACAGCGTCTCTCCACGCCTCTCCACCCTGGACAGTGCTCCCTCTTTCTCCATTTTCATACCTACTGCACAAAACACTTAGCAAAGAACTATCTCAATTCATGAGTCACACAGCACAAAGGGCCAGTGTCGCTGCCAAACATACCCTGCAGCCCCAAAACGAAGAGGCAACTGGTTCCTTCCTTCCTCAGTGAAGGAAGAATGAGAGGCTGCTGGTTGTAATTTTAAATCTCACACCTCAATGTCTTAGCACTTTCCTGCTTTGTTGGTTTCCAGGGCTTATTAAAATTAACCACCCCCCACCCCCCGCGGATACTGAAGAAAGAAAGCAGGACGGTTGTGCAGGCTTCCAAGAGGCAGAGCCTTCCTTCCATGGCCACCTCTGTCTGTCTACCCACAGCAGCAGGGTTTACCAATTAGTCTCCCTTAAAGAGCAGTTTATGCTCATCGTGAACAAATGGATGCAATTGCTTCTTTTGAGATGCAGCAAGTTTTGGGCCCTCAGCAAAAAAAAAAAAAAAAAAAAAAAAAAAAGAAAGAAAGAAAGAAAGAGAAAAAACAGGGCAGTGGCACAACAGTCATAACCTCTGCGTGGCACACACACAGAAGGAAAATTAAAGCCCTGGAGGCGGAGGCGTTCAGAAAGGGAAGGTGGAAGCAGGAAGGACGCCCACGGGATAGAGTGGTCAGATACAGACCACCTCACCAAAGGGCGCCTTAGATGTTCCAGAGGACAAAATGCCCCTCTTTCCAGGGTAAACACCCATTTGCCAAACTCAGCCAGTGACGGCAAGCAGGAGTTTGCTTTTTTTTTAAGGCGTCTGAGAAATGATGAGAAGAGCAAGAAAAGAGCTTAATAATGGGACTGACAGGGCCCTGGGCTGGTGACTCAGCTGATGTGCACAGCATCAAAACCCAGTTCAGGACAGCACTACAACTCACCCCAGCAATCACTGCTTTAAAAATCAGTTATAAAAAAAGACGACCCATTTGAAAGCAGCCAGAGGAGGAAGACAGAGAGTGTCTCACAGAATCCAACCGCTTGTAGCCTCGGAACCATAACAAGAATATGAAACTAGCGGGTCCAGTGTGAGGCAGAACAGAGACGCCGTCAGGGCTCTCAGGAGGCTGAGCAGGAAGCGCATGGCTCAGGCCCTGCAACGCCCTAAGGGCGCCTGGAGCAGCCCACAGGCCTGTGTCCTTCGTGTGGGTTCACCTTCCTAGTTTCCTGGGTAAATTCAATGTACAGCATTTATTCGCCAAGAAAAGAACATTCAAATCAAACTACTGTCATAACTCTGAGGGGCTCTTAACACTCCAGTCCACACGTTCAAAAGCCCACAAATATCAGTGCTGCCACTGTGCAGGTAACAATGTTTTGGATGCATCATGCATGTAACCAGTAACGATGTTTTCATGTTTTCCGTAGCCATCTCATTCAGGATACTAAAATGATCTGTGACGACTTGATACTTAGTTATCTGTGATTTTCAGATAGATTTAACAAGGCTACCTGGCCAAGAAGGCCTCACCCTCCTGAACCCGGGCACCGGTGCCCTTACGTGCACCCGGGGCCTGGGGAGCGAGTCTCCACCACCTCCCGCTCTTCAATGTTAAATGTCCTCCCGGCGCGCCCGCGTCGTGGGCCCAGGCTCGGCCCCCACTGGAGAGCCCTTTCCACATTACAGGACAGGGGAAGCCCAGAGCCCGCGCTGCGGCGCCGCTGACGTCCCAGAGTCCCCGCTTCCTGGTCCTTCCCGTCCGCGGAGGCTGGCGGGGAGGGCCTGGGACCCATTTTAGTTTTCGGTTTTGTCACGAACCGGAAGGCGACAGCACATGCGAGCGCAGGAAACCCTTTTTTAAAATCTTCCAGCGGAAACGCGAGGGGCTGCCGGACCGCCTCGGAGACGCTAGGCGGGAACCCAGAGCACCCCGGCCATTTCCTGCTTTGCAGCAGCCGGGACCCTGCCCACGCCGCGCGGGGCCCGAGGCGACAGGAGGCCCGCGGGCATCCGGCCGTTTCTTCCTCGACATGCTGGGGGGTGGCGTGGGGCGGAGTTGGGGGGCGGGGGCAACTTAAGAAGTGATCGCGCTGTACCCAGGATTCGGAGGGGAAGCCCGGCCCCATCCTACAGCTCAGAGGCAGAACGACCCCGGAAGGTGCTCCAGGCGACCCCCTCTACCAGGCTCAATTTAAAACATAAACCGGAGAGGGTGGAAAGCTCACTATTTTCCGGATGGAGGTTCCTACCGCCATGTCCCTTCCTCCTCCGCCCCACCCGGCAAGGACCCCGGGGTTGCCTTGCCGGCTCCCGCCGCCCCGCAGGTACCCCTGCCGCTCCCGGGCACGGGCTTCTCCCCAGTTCTTCCCATCGCTTCGCCGCTGTTCTCCCCAGTTCTTCCCATCGCTTCCCCACCTTTCCCCGGGTCCTCCCATCGCTTCCCCCTCTTCTGCCCCGTTCCCCCATCCCCTTCGCCCTGTTCTCCCCTTCTCCCTCTTCTCTCCTTCTCCGTCCGTCCCTCCCTCGCCGCCCGGAGCGGGGCGCGCACCTTGAGCATGTCCCCCGCTGGTCAGCACGCCGATGGCCTTGCCGGACCCGGAGAGGTGCTCCAGGAACTTCCGCAAGGAGCCCTTGGGGGCCCGGGAGTCGTCCGCGTCCAAGGCGAGGAGGCCGAGGGCAGTAGCTAGTCCGGTTGCGCAGCAGGAAATGGAGACGCTGCGGGCGCGCGCCCGACTCGGAAACGCTGCCCCGCCCGCGCCCCCGCCCGGCCCTAGCGCCAAAGGGCCTTGACGGGCGGGGCCCAAGCGCACAGGAGGGGCTGCGGGGGTGGGGGCGCGGCTAGGGGCAGGGGCAGGGAAAGGGGCAGAGAAAGGGGCAGGGGCTGGCCGGGGGCGGGTGTGGGCAGGAGGACCTACGCGGGGGTCGTCGTAGGTGGCTGCCGCGCCAGCGGTGGGTGAAGTCGCGGAGGCGGGGGTAGCACCACAAGTGGGCGGGGTCCCTGCGGGTGGGGCCGCGTTGCTGGTGCGCTAGCCTCGCGGGTGGGTTGGAAGACTCTGGTTGGGGCCTTTAGAGATGCCCGGAGCGCCACAGGTGGGGGCAGGGGCAGCGACCGGGGGAGGGGAGACCGCAGGGGGGCGGGGTCACATCGTTCGCTGGGCGGGCCAAGGCAGGGCGGAATAGAACGCCGGGAGCATCTCCGGGTGGGGGGGCAAGGGAGACCGTGAGTGGGCGCGAACGCAGGGGCCGGTGGAAACCCCGCACTTGCGGGGAGCGCCGATGGCGGGGCGGGGTGGAATTGGGGCGCGGAGACCCCACCTGGACGCGGAGGCTCGCGGTAGGCCCGGTAGATCCGGCTGTTGTCAGCACCGAGCCCGGCCGTGCGCACAGCTTCTTGCTGGCGGCAGGATTCCTCCTGGGGCTGCGCTAGGAGCCTCTGCGCGAGGCTTCCTCGATCCCCGCCCCCAAGTTTTCTCTGCAGCCTGAGGTCGGGAAGGACGCCCGGAGAGTGGATCCTCCAGGTGGTGGGAAAAGCTGAGCGCGGCGAGCTTAGCTATGACGAAGCTGCGATTTCCCGGGTCCACGGGGTCTGTGGCGCTCCTGGGCCCCCAGCCCGTCCCGTGGGGAGAAGAATCCTTGGGGTGGGGGAGAGTGTCGGGGCGCTACCCTCAGAGACGCCTGGGCGCGCGAAAGTCAGAGTGGGACAGGAGGAGGCGCAACGGGACTGACCTGGCGCGGAGGCGGGACGACCCTTCCTCCCTACGTACACTGTGCTGACCTCGGCTGACTTCACTGACCAACTCCACGTGCTGAAATACGCACATCCAAAGCACTGTGCCAGTTGCCCATCCACAGCTTAACAGCCTGGTGCCAGTTACCTGCGATGGGAGAGGGAGCAGCCCCCACAAAAGCACGGGTTTATGGGATCCCGGTTCCTTCAGTGCTCACCCCACGAAGAAGGGCTCCCAAACGGCCCCACTCGAGGGCTTTCCGGAGGATGGTCCTGCGCAGTGGGTGTTTGTTGAACAGATAGGAAACAACAAAAGAGACTAAGAAGAGGTTTGTTCTATGAACCCGGGAAAGTGAAGCAATCGCAAAGGAGAGTCTCACCAAAGGGCAATCCTGGGGAAAAGATGGAGAGGCATGGATTTTTCTTGGATGTGTGCCTCATCCTGGGCCTCATCCCGCTGAGCATCAAATATTCATTGCAAAAGAGGAAAAAAAAAATATGCTGCGGATAGTGCTGGATAGTCTAATTGCTCCCTTGGCCAGAATTAACGGCGAAATTCCTAACCCCTTGTGGTCCTCTGAATCACCTGTCCTATGCACACCCCCATTAAACCACTGAAGTCCAGTTTCTGGGAACTCAGCCAGGAAATGTGTATTTTTAAACAAACCACCTTGGTTGTCCTGATGAATGCAAAGTCAGAGAGCGCTGCTCTCATGCAGTGAACCTGAGCATTATTCTATTAAATAAAAGGGAGAGGAGAATCCTGGCTGTCTTAAGGTGGCAGTTGAGTGGCCTTTGCCTTCTGGTGGGCAGAAGAGCAGACTGAGGCTCTAAGCACCTGTACCCACAGCTGGGCTCAGGATCTGTGCTGGAGAATAGAAGGACTAATATAATTATTCATGCCTTTTTAGAACATGTTACATGTGGAGAAGGTGGGCCACACTGAATTTTATTTTAGCCAAATACCCGTTATCTCCTTATGCAATTGATATTTTTATATTGAACATTAGGGGATTGGTCATTTGTCATCAAATTGTCTGTAATACAGAAAATGATAGATATAACCTAACAGTTCAAATATGATGAGTTAAATAAATGATGGTAAAAATATGCGCTGCAATAATATTTAGTTGCTGTTACCACTACAAAGATATGTGTCTACTGACATGGAAATATGTTCAGGACATACAAATAAGTGAAAAGGCAGGCCTAGACACAGTGCGAGCCTGTGCATGCGTGCGTGTGTGTGTGTGTGTGTGTGAGTCTGCATACATATGTAAATGTTTCTGAGCATTTTATTTCCTTTCTTTTGCTTAGTATAGGCAATGCCATTTTTCTCTGCGATGAACAGGTATTGTTTAGGGAATAGAAATAGTTAATGAAAAACAATAAAATTTCGAGTGTCAAGACCCCCAAGGTTACGGATTATGTTCAAAAGTCTGTCTGTGTATAAGGGCTGGGACTGGGGTCATGGTGGTCACTGACGGTCCTCACACATCTGTTCTTATGAGTTTGGCCCATTGCTCAGTCAGTCAGGGAATTAACATATATTAATATATACCTGTAGCAAAGATGGAAAAGAATAGCTATGGCTTTTTTTTTTGAAAGTCATGTATGTCAATGTTGCTACAACTAGAGGTTTTTTTGTTTTTGTTTTTTTTAACTTTGGCCTTAGCAATGAATCTTCTAATTCAAGAGGAAGATATTACATGCCGTGCTGACCATACAGCTTCCACCCAGTAGGACCTGAGGTGTGTGTATGTTCTTTATTGTCCCTTGACAGATTACTCCAAAGGCCCACACCAGCACACACTTATACCCCAGGAATGATTACTCCTTGGGCCAGGAGTTCAGGCAGGCTTCACTGGGCCCTCTGCCCCAGGGGCTCTCCAGGGCTGCAGCAGCTGTCTGCCTAGGGCTGCTGTGTCTTCTGAAGGCTCAGGCTCATCAGGGGAGGAACTGCTTCCATGCTCACTTCTGTGTTGCTGGCAGGATTCTGTTGCTTGCAGGCTGTTGGACTGAAGGCCCCAGTCTCTCTGTGGCGTCAGCTTCAGGTTGCCCTCTGCCCTGGGTGCGTGACTGGCTTTGCCAGAACTAGCACCTACCAAGAGCCAGGGGGAGAGTTCCAGTGGACAGAACCTCAGCTCCTCCCAATCCAATCTCAGGAGAGACCGCCATCTCTTTTGCCTGGTTCTATTCATCAGAAGTGAGCCACTGAGTCCAGCCCTCTTCTAGGGTCTGGCTGTGAACACTAGGGGCAGCGGACAAGGGGAGCCACTTGGGAGGGGAGGTGCTGCCTGGGACCTGCCTAGGACAAGGTGAAGGAGAACATGCATAGGGACAGCTGCCCTTCCCACTTCCCCTCAGTGTTGAGCGCAGGAGTTGCCGATGTGCCCTAAAGGAGTTCTGGCATCCCAGGAGGGAAGCAGCTCCCAGCCATGAGGACACCATGACCCAGTGCCCCAGCATGTGGAGCTGCACATTCCAGGGCTACCTGAGCTGCAGCCTCTTCCCCTTCTCTGCTGTCTCAGCCTGTGCATGGAGTGGGCATCTCAAATCTGCAGGGGCCAAACTGAGCTCAGGCCTCTGCACCCCCCACACAACCCCCCACCGCTCAGTCTTCCTCACCTCAGCTCCTGGTGACTCCATCCTCCCACGGGCTCAGGCTGAAGCCTTGCAGTGCTCCTCCACCCTGGCATCTAAGTCCCTCAGGAAAGTCCCTATTGGCTCTTCATTGCATCTGGAGCCACTGGGGCCAGGCCACCACCTTTGACCTGGACCGGAACAGGCTCCCTCCTCATCCCCTGCTCTGCCCCAACCTCCACCCCACCTCCATGTCTCGGGTGTCCTCAGCTTCAAAGTCAGGGTGCACCTATCAGGATGTAATTCAGGCACCTTCTCTGCTGACTCGGTGTCACAGACACCACACAAGCCACGCTGTCCTGTCCTCTGGTCCCTTCAGATCCTGGTGCTGCCCAGAGGCCCATGCAGGCACCCGACAACCTCAGACCCATTCTGCTTTTTCCTCAAACCAGGCCCTCCTCTCCCTACCGACTCTGCCCACTTTCCACAGGTCTGTCCTGCAAGGTCTCCTGCATGGTGAGGCCTCCCCAGATCACCCTCTTAGAAATTTTGGGCTCCATGCACACTCCTGTTCTCTCCCTGCTGCTCTTAAAACATCCTTGTCAGTGTCACACATGGGGCGTTTCACCTATCTGCTGGGCTTCTCGAAAGGTCCCCTGGCTGAACCCTGAATGCCGTGGATTCAGAGATCTTTGACTATTCCCTGCTGCAGTCCCAGGGCAACAGCAGAGCCCAGGACAGAGTGAACCTGTCATGGGTGCTGCTGAATGAATGAATGAAAGAGGGAGTGAGTGAGTGAGTGAAGGAGTAAATGAGAGAGTAAATGAGTGAATGGGTGAGTGAGTCAGTCAGTCAGTGAATGAGTGAGTGAGTGGATGAGGGAAGGAGAAATGAGTGAGTGAGTGGGTAAATGACTGAATGAGTGACCGTGAGTGAGTGAATGAATTGCCAAGGGAGTCAATGAGTGAATGAGTGAGTGAGTGAATGGGTGAGTGAATAAGTGAGTAAGTGAATGAATGAGTGTCTTAGTGAATGAGTGAGTGAATAAGCAAGTGAATAAGTGAGTGAATGAGTGAGTGACCGAGGGAATAAATGAGTGATGAGTGAGTGAGTGAATGAATGAGTGAGTGAGTGAATGAATGAGTGACTTAGTGAATGGGTGAGTGGGTGAATGAGTGAGTGAACAGATGAGTGGGTGAGTGAGTGAATGGGTGAGGGAAAGAGTGAGTGAATGAGTCAGTGAGCGAACAAGTGAATGAGGAAGTGAAGAAGTGAGTGAGTGAATGAACGAGTGAGTGAGTGAATGAGTCAATAAATGAGTGAGTGTGTGAGTAAAGGATGAGTGAATGAATGAGTGAAGAGGTGAATGAGTAAGTGAATGAGTGAATGATTTGAGTGAGTGAATGATTGAGTGAATGAATGAGGAAATGAGTGAGTGAGTGAATAAGTGCATGAATGAGTGAGTGAATGAGTGAATGGATGAGTGAGTGAAAGGGTGAGTTAGTGAATGACTGAGTGAGTGAATGAGGGAATGAATGAGTGAGTGAATGGGTGAGTGAATGAGTGAGTGAGTGAGTGAATGGGTCAGTGAATGAGTGAGTGCATGAGTAAATGAATGAGCAAGTGAGTAAAAGGGTGAGTGAATGAGTGAGTGAGCGAGTGAAGGAGTGAATGAGTGAATGAGTGAGTGAGTGAATGAGTTAATGAGTGAATGAATGAGTGAGTGAATGAGTGAGTGGGTCGCTCAGAGGAGATGAGGACAGGAGTTGCCCTCTGACTGCTACAGTAGACAGGAGCTGAAGGAGTCTGAAGGGTGGGATGTGCTCACTCGGTACATACACCCTGCTCCACACATCCCCAGAGAAACCTAGTCTCACCAGAGTGGTCGCTTGAGAATTATTAGTAACAACCTTTTTCCCAATATTTCATATATGCAGGATGATTTCTTACTTTCCTTGAAAATGCCAATCGTTTTTTGGACTTGGAATTCTCCACTGCTGGTCCACGCCACTGTATTCTCCCATAGGGACATCCCTCGAGTTGGAGAAAGAGTCATTCCCAGGAATGGATAAAAGCCAGAAGGGCATCATCAGGTGGGGCACCTTCTCCTAACATCCTCCTCTTCCTGTCTGGGTTACCCTGAGTGACTTGGTTTGGAGGTCTACAAAATGTGGACATATCAAATTTAGATAAAAGCCTAAGCAGTTTAAGAGGTTGCAGTGCTAGCAGGAAGGTCTTTGGCTCCTGGCACCCTCCTCCCCTCCAGTCTCTGCTGGACCCAGGACTCTGACTCCACCTTCGGCCTTGGGGGTTTCCTCCCTTCCTTCCCAGCCACTGAGCTGCCTTGGGCTAATCTGCAACCGCAGAGGCGCAGCACTCCTCCTTTCCTCCTGCCTCTTCCTCTCTTCTCACTTTCCTTCTTCTTCTTTCAGGACTTTGGAAAGTCCAAGAATAAGCAAAACTGTAGACCAGAAAACGCTGCCTTGAGCCCATTCCCCTCCCAGCAGCTTCCCTTCAGACTCCTTGATCTTTAAAACTTATTTTGCTTCGTATCTAGATGCTAAACTTTATATAGAAAACAGGTGGAGTTGGTTTCTTGGCCGGGTACAGTGACTCACACCTATAACCCCAGCACTTTAGAGGCCAAGGCGGAACGATTGCTTGAGGTCACATGTTTGAGACTAGCCTGGGCAACACAGGGAGACCTTGTCTCTACAAAAATTCAAAAAAAAAAATTGCCTGGAGCGATGGCACATCTGTAGTCCCAGGTACTTGGGAGGTCGAGGCAGAAGGATCACTTGAACTCAGGAGTTTGAAATAACAGTGAGCTATGATTATATCACTGCACTCCAGCTTGAGTAAGAGAGTGAGACACTCTCTCCTAAAAAAATAAAAATAAAAAGTGCTGGAGTCCATATCCAAGCCCACAGCCAATTGCGACATGTAGATCTTTTATTTTTATAATCCGCCTCTCTTGTCTAAGTGCCAAATGACACTTTCATTGTGTGCAACTACTTCCACTTTTGACTGGCTTCTCTTTCCTTATGTATTAAGAATCAGGTTGCATAGAGTTCTGAGAAAATAAAATAATAAATCAGCTGCGTGCCATGGCTCATGTCTATAATCTCAGCACTTTACGAGGCTGACACAAGGATTGCTTGAGACCAGGAGTTTGAGACCAGCTTTGGCCACATAACCAGATCCTGTCTCTACAAAAAATAAAAATAAAACGTTAGCAGGACATGGTGGCACACCTGTAGTCCCAGCTACTCAGGTGGTGGAGGCCTGAGGATTGGCTCGAGCCTAGGAGGTTGAGACTGCAGTGAGCCGTGATCATACCACTACACTTTGGCCTGAGTGACACAGTGCGACTCTATTTCTAAATAAATAAATAGTATAATATAATATAATATAATATAATATAATATAATATAATATAATATAATATAGTTTAAAAACAAATGGAAGCTTCCCAAGACTTTGATACAGAAACAGGTTGCCCTGAACCAATTAAAATTAATGTCCAAAAACTGGAAAGAAATGAAAGAAAGAAGTTGGATTATTTCTGTAAAGTATGAGGCCACTACAAGTTTTACTTTCTCTAGGACATTTTCTCAGTGGTGTCAACTGAAGTCCATTTCACAGAATGACTTCATCTCCTGAGCACATTGGAGAATGATGATTAAAGAGACTTCCTGGCACTCCTGATATTTTTAGTGTCACATGGAAGCAGCAAGAGTCATATGTGTGAAATAGGTGGTATTAAAGCGGAAGACATTTGTTTGTTCTTTCATGAACATCATCGGAACATTTCTCTAATGACTAGCGTTATGTCAGAAAATGGGGAGAGAGAGATGGTTGTTTATTGGCAAATAAGTGACATAAATTTCCCAGTTAGAAAAACAATCATGATTTTAGCCTTGTCAGATGAAGTCAGATATGCCCTATGCTTCAGTTATGGAATGCTACCTCTGAATATTGATTGACAAGTATCTTCCACAGACCTGTGACCTGTTGCTGTGTATAAGCTTGAATTCATAACTACCAGTCCTTGAAGCTCCCTTGCTGCCTGCGCTGAACTGAAGTGGCTCCCGACTGAGGCATTCAAGGGAAAACCCACTGAAATATTTGAAACCACCGCCATGAACAAGAATGCTCTTCCTGTATGCTAGGATGTACACCCAGAGCGTTATCTCGTTAGTTGTACATGCCAGCATCCCACAGGATCTTTTACCTTTTTTGGGTGTCAACTTCGAGATTCTGATGTAAGCTGCAGACCTCTTCCTCTTCCAGGTGGGCTGGAGGAGAAGGCTGGGCTGGAGGGGAAGGCTGGGCTGGAGGAAAAGAGTGGGCAGGAGGGAAGGGTGGGCTGGAGGGGAAGGGTGGGCTGGAGGAAAATGGTGGGCAGGAGGGGAGAGAGGGAACCTGTGGTCTTCCTCAGGTTGCAAGAGAAAGAGAGCAGATGGGGAAGGATCAGTTACGTCTTCATCTCACATGCAGTAAATCAGTCCTCTACATAAGCCTTTATATAAGATAAGGTGAACGTAGACCAGCTTCCTGTGGAGATGTAGCTATCTGTAGCTATCTGCTTAGGAACAAAAGGAAAGGCAGTTTCTTGCATGATTCAGCTTCCAACTTAATGATATTTTTCCGTTTTGGCTGTGAGTTGGGGTCCCGAGGCTTTGTTTTTCCCTGTACACTATATTGTATGTGAAAATTGTTGTTTGGGACCTAAAGTTGTTTACTTACTCCACCTGTATCCGTTAGCTCAATTTCCATTTGGAGTGGCTTCTGGAAGGCTGGAATTGAAATCCACCAGGGCCCATTTCAAGGTGTTCCCAACATTGCCTGGGAAAAAGGAGCCCGGATACGCTTCCCTGTGGATGCAGGTCAGTCATCATAATGCACAGAAACAGCACTGACCTCAGCCTGGAGCCATCATCCTGAAAGGGGATTCTTCTCAGCTCGGGCCCAAGACTGATCCCCGAGAAGTGGCCGCTCTATCCCTGAACCCTTCCTGCTTATGTCTCCTTACTTCCTAGTGATCACGGCATTCTGGCTCAGAACGCCGCAGGCCTATCCCACTGGAAGCTGCCGAGGTGCCTCCTGTCACTCAGGACGCCCGGCACAGCAGCAGGATCAAGGGACCAGCAGGGAAGAGGCTGCAGTGATTTGGGGCAACAGCCCGAAAGTCACCTGGAGCCTGGTGGGAGGTGATCCCACCTCCTCCCCAATATTAGGTCCCAGAGAAAATGACAATATGAGCAGCTCATGTCATCATTATTAGCAGAGTCTTTTTATTCTTTCCTTAATTTTTTGCCATTAAATGGAGCTCTATAGGCCCATTTTCCTTTTCCTTTTTTTTTTTTTAGACAGAGTCTTGTTCTGTTACCCAGGCTGGAGTGCAGTGAAGTGATATCGGCTCACTACAAGCTCTGCCTACCGGGTTCACGCCATTCTCCTGCCTCAGCCTCCCAAGTAGCTAGGACTCCCAGCCGCCACCCCCGGCCCGCCCCCCTGGCTTCTGGGAGCCTTGTGGACTCACAGCCTCTTTCTGATATTGTGAGTAATATCATCTCCCCATCTGAAAATTTTCAACTCCTTCTCAGACGATTGTACACCCACAGTGTGCACACCCTCAGAGGGAGTAACCCCCTCTGTATTAGGAGTCATATCAGCCTCTTCTCCCTGAATATTCAGAACAGTATCTCACAGGTGTTTCTACTTCCAGTGATACTGATTGTCATTTCCTCCTCTCCCAAGCAGAAGATCGAAACACTATCACGGGGGGGGGTGTACACCATCTGTGATATAGAAATTAACACCATTCTCTCCCCGGTGGATATCAGGAACAAGTATATTAATCATTAATATTAATAAATGTATTAATAATAATTATTATTATTGATACTAATGATCACAATAAAGAGAGTAAAAATTAATACTGGCTTAAAATGGTAACGATTTGTAATAATTATTCTTAGTAATATAACTATTAATAATAATATTATGATATTAGCAATTAATGTGAGTTAAATCAATATCCAGTGACGCTGGGAATCAAATAATAATTAGTATTAGGAACTAATAATATTATTGCATGACATTAATATTAATAATTAATTGAAAACATGCATAATCATGTGTTTAAATAATTATCCATCATTAATAATGGTATCCTATGAATTTTTAGTATCATTGATAATTATTAAAATCGATCATTGATGATTAATAATCATATTATTATTCCTAATACCACAGGAAGTGTAAACCTACTTGTGATGCTGTTCTTCATATCCAGGGACGGAAAGCAGGATTTTAGTTTTAATATCGCACTAGGTGTACACTCACCACGTGACACTGATCCTAATATAAAGGAGGGTAGAGTATCACATGACTCCAAATATAACAACTAATGGATAGCTACCCGGTAATATTACTGGTAATATTCCTGGAAGATGCCTATGCCATGAGTCCGAATAAGGCACTGAGGGTACAGCTCTTCTGAGATATTGTTCCTAGTATAAGGAGGGGGAGAGGATGACAATAATTCGCAGGCTGTGTGCTCCCGCCCAGTGATATTGTAACTACTATCCTGGGAGGGAGAAGATGATACTGCACTCTGTACAGCAGGAGGCGTACACCCAGTCTGGGATATTGTTTCTAATATCCACGGAGGGGACAGGGTGATATTACTCGCAATGTGGCACAGGGTGGACATTCATTCAGTTATTAATCTCAGTATCACACATACTGTACAATCCCATGTGATACTCTTCCAAATATCCCCGCGATCGGGCTGCGAGCCGCCACCCCCGGCCCGCCCCCCTGGACTCTGGGAGCCCCAACGCCGGGGGTGCAGGCACCCCCCGCGATCGGTTCCCAGCCGCCACCCCCGGACCGCCCCCCTGACTTCTGGGAGCCCCATCGCCGGGGGTGCAGGCACCCCCCGCGATCGGGCTCCCAGCCGCCACCCCCCGGCCCGCCCCCCTGGCTTCTGGGAGCCCCATCGCCGGGGGTGCAGGCACCCCCCGCGATCGGGCTCCCAGCCGCCACCCCCGGCCCGCCCCCCTGGCTTCTGGGAGCCCCATCGCCGGGGGTGCCGGCACCCCCCGCGATCGGGCTCCCAGCCGCCACCCACGGCCCGCCCCCTGGCTTCTGGGAGCCCCATCGCCGGGGGTGCCGGCACCCCCCGCGATCGGGCTCCCAGCCGCCACCCCCCGGCCCGCCCCCCTGGCTTCTGGGAGCCCCATCGCCGGGGGTGCAGGCAGCCCCCGCGATCGGGCTCCCGGCCGCCACCCCCCGGCCCGCCCCCCTGGCTTCTGGGAGCCTCATCGCCGGGGGTGCCGGCACCCCCCCGCGATCGGGCTCCCAGCCGCCAAGCCCGGCCCACCCCCCTGGCTTCTGGGAGCCCCATCGCCGGGGGTGCCGGCACCCCCCACGATCGGGCTCCCAGCCGCCACCCCCCGGCCCGCCCCCCTGGCTTCTGGGAGCCCCATCGCCGGGGGTGCAGGCACCCCCCGCGATCGGGCTCCCAGCCGCCACCCCCCGGCCCGCCCCCCTGGCTTCTGGGAGCCCCATCGCCGGCGGTGCAGGCACTCCCCGCGATCGGGCTCCCAGCCGCCACCCCCCGGCCCGCCCCCCTGGCTTCTGGGACCCTTGTGGACTCACAGCCTCTTTCTGATATTTTGAGTAATATCATCTCCCCATCTGAAAATTTTCAACTCTTCTCAGACAATTGTACACCCCCAGTGTGCACACCCTCAGAGGGAGTAACCCCCTCTGTATTAGTAGTCATATCAGCCTCTTCCTCCCTGAATATTCAGAACAGTATCTCACAGGTGTTGCTACTTCTGTGATACTGATTGTCATTTCCTCCTCTCCCAAGCAGAAGTTCGAAACACTATCACGGGGGGTGTACACCATCTGTGATATAGAAATTAACATCGTCCTCTCCCTGGTGGATATCAGGAAGAAGTCTATTAATCATTAATATTAATAATTATATTAATAATAAGTATTATTATTGATACTAATGATCACAATAAAGAGAGTAAAAATTAATACTGGCTTAAAATGGTATCGATTTGTAATAATAATTATTAGTAATATCACTATTAATAATAATATTATGATATTAGCTATTAATGTGACTTAAATCAATACCCAGAGACGCTGGGAATCAAATAATAGTTAGTATTAGGAACTAATAATATTATTGCATGACATTAATATTAATAATTAATTGAAAACATGCGTAATCATGTGTTTAAAATCATTATCCATCATTAATAATGGTATCCTATGAATTTTTAGTATCATTGATAATTATTAAAATCGATCATTGATGATTAATAATCATATTATTATTCCTAATACCACAGGAAGTGTAAACCTACTTGTGATGCTGTTCTTCATATCCAGGGACGGAAAGCAGGACTTTAGTTTTAATATCGCAGTAGGTGTACACTCACCGCGTGACACTGATGCTAATATAAAGGAGGGGAGAGTATCACATGACTCCAAACATAACAATGAATGGATAGCTACCCGGTAATATTACTCGTAATATTCCCGGAAGACACCTATGCTATTAGTCCGAATATGGCACTGAGGGTACAGCTCTTCTGAGATATTGTTCCTAGTATACGGAGGGGGAGAGGATGATAATAATTCGCAGGCTGCGTGCTCCCGCCCAGTGATATTGTAATTACTATCCTGGGAGGGAGAGGATGATACTGCACTCTGTACAGCAGAAGGCGTACACCCAGTCTGGGATATTGTTTCTAATATTCACGGAGGGGACAGGCTGATATTACTCGCAATGTGGCACAGGGTGGAAGTTCACCCAGTTATTAATCTCAGTATCACACACACTGTACAACGCCATGTGATACTCTTCCAACTGTCGCCGCGACCGGGCCCCGAGCCGCCACCCCCCGGCCCGGCCCCCTGGCTTCTGGGAGACCCATCGCCGGGGGTGCAGGCACCTTCCGCGATCGGGCTCCCAGCCGCCACCACCGGCCCGCCCCCCTGGCTTCTGGGAGCCCCATCGCCGGGGGTGCAGGCACCCCCCGCGATCGGGCTCCCAGCCGCCACCCCCGGCCCGCCCCCCTGGCTTCTGGGAGCCCCATCGCCGGGGGTGCAGGCACCCCCCCGCGATCGGGCTCCCAGCCGCCACCCCCGGCCCGCCCCCCTGGCTTCTGGGAGCCCCATCGCCGGGGGTGCAGGCACCCCCCGCGATCGGGCTCCCAGCCGCCACCCCCGGCCCGACCCCTGGCTTCTGGGAGCCCCATCGCCGGGGGTGCAGGCACCCCCGGCGATCGGGCTCCCAGCCGCCACCCCCGGCCCGCCCCCCTGGCTTCTGGGAGCCCCATCGCCGGGGGTGCAGGCACCCCCCGCGATCGGGCTCCCAGCCGCCACCCCCCGGCCCGCCCCCCTGGCTTCTGGGAGCCCCATCGCCGGGGGTGCAGGCACCCCCCGCGATCGGGCTCCCAGCCGCCACCCCCGGCCCGCCCCCCTGGCTTCTGGGAGCCCCATCGCCGGGGGTGCAGGCACCCCCGGCGATCGGGCTCCCAGCCGCCACCCCCCGGCCCGCCCCCCTGGCTTCTGGGAGCCCCATCGCCGGGGGTGCAGGCACCCCCCGCGATCGGGCTCCCAGCCGCCACCCCCGGCCCGCCCCCCTGGCTTCTGGGAGCCCCATCGCCGGGGGTGCAGGCACCCCCCGCGATTGGGCTCCCAGCCGCCACCCCCGGCCCGCCCCCCTGGCTTCTGGGACCCTTGTGGGCTCACAGCCTCTTTCTGATATTTTGAGTAATATCATCTCCCCATCTGAAAATTTTCAACTCTTCTCAGACAATTGTACACCCCCAGTGTGCACACCCTCAGAGGGAGTAACCCCCTCTGTATTAGTAGTCATACAAGCCTCTTCCTCCCTGAATATTCAGAACAGTATCTCACAGGTGTTGCTACTTCCGGTGATACTGATTGTCATTTCCTCCTCTCCCAAGCAGAAGTTCGAAACACTATCACGGGGGGTGTACACCATCTGTGATATAGAAATTAACATCGTCCTCTCCCCGGTGGATATCAGGAAGAAGTCTATTAATCATTAATATTAATAATTATATTAATAATTATTATTATTATTGATACTAATGATCACAATAAAGAGAGTAAAAATTAATACTGGCTTAAAATGGTATCGATTTGTAATAATAATTATTAGTAATATCACTATTAATAATAATATTATGATATTAGCTATTAATGTGACTTAAATCAATACCCACAGACGCTGGGAATCAAATAATAGTTAGTATTAGGAACTAATAATATTATTGCATGACATTAATATTAATAATTAATTGAAAACATGCGTAATCATGTGTTTAAAATCATTATCCATCATTAATAATGGTATCCTATGAATTTTTAGTATCATTGATAATTATTAAAATCGATCATTGATGATTAATAATCATATTATTATTCCTAATACCACAGGAAATGTAAACCTACTTGTGATGCTGTTCTTCATATCCAGGGACGGAAAGCAGGACTTTAGTTTTAATATCGCAGTAGGTGTACACTCACCGCGTGACACTGATCCTAATATAAAGGAGGGTAGAGTATCACATGACTCCAAACATAACAATGAATGGATAGCTACCCGGTAATATTACTCGTAATATTCCCGGAAGACACCTATGCTATTAGTCCGAATATGGCACTGAGGGTACAGCTCTTCTGAGATATTGTTCCTAGTATACGGAGGGGGAGAGGATGATAATAATTCGCAGGCTGCGTGCTCCCGCCCAGTGATATTGTAATTACTATCCTGGGAGGGAGAGGATGATACTGCACTCTGTACAGCAGAAGGCGTACACCCAGTCTGGGATATTGTTTCTAATATTCACGGAGGGGACAGGTTGATATTACTCGCAATGTGGCACAGGGTGGAAGTTCACCCAGTTATTAATCTCAGAATCACACACACTGTACAACGCCATGTGATACTCTTCCAACTGTCCCCGCGACCGGGCCCTGAGCCGCCACCCCCCGGCCCGGCCCCCTGGCTTCTGGGAGCCCCATCGCCGGGGGTGCAGGCACGCCCCGCGATCGGGCTCCCAGCCGCCACCCCCCGGCCCGCCCGCCTGGCTTCTGGGAGCCCCATCGCCGGGGGTGCAGGCACGCCCCCCGATCGGGCTCCCAGCCGCCACCCCCGGCCCGCCCCCCCTGGCTTCTGGGAGCCCCATCGCCGGGGGTGCAGGCACCCCCCGCGATCGGGCTCCCAGCCGCCACCCCCGGCCCGCCCCCCTGGCTTCTGGGAGCCCCATCGCCGGGGGTGCAGGCACGCCCCCCGATCGGGCTCCCAGCCGCCACCCCCGGCCCGCCCCCCTGGCTTCTGGGAGCCCCATCGCCGGGGGTGCAGGCACGCCCCCCGATCGGGCTCCCAGCCGCCACCCCCGGCCCGCCCCCCTGGCTTCTGGGAGCCCCATCGCCGGGGGTGCAGGCACCCCCCGCGATCGGGCTCCCAGCCGCCACCCCCGGCCCGCCCCCCTGGCTTCTGGGAGCCCCATCGCCGGGGGTGCAGGCACCCCCCCGCGATCGGGCTCCCAGCCGCCACCCCCCGGCCCGCCCCCCTGGCTTCTGGGAGCCCCATCGCCGGGGGTGCAGGCACCCCCCGCGATCGGGCTCCCAGCCGCCACCCCCCGGCCCGCCCCCCTGGCTTCTGGGAGCCCCATCGCCGGGGGTGCAGGCACCCCCCGCGATCGGGCTCCCAGCCGCCACCCCCGGCCCGCCCCCCTGGCTTCTGGGAGCCCCATCGCCGGGGGTGCAGGCACCCCCCCGCGATCGGGCTCCCAGCCGCCACCCCCGGCCCGCCCCCCTGGCTTCTGGGAGCCCCATCGCCGGGGGTGCAGGCACCCCCCGCGATCGGGCTCCCAGCCGCCACCCCCCGGCCCGCCCCCCTGGCTTCTGGGAGCCCCATCGCCGGGGGTGCAGGCACCCCCCGCGATCGGGCTCCCAGCCGCCACCCCCCGGCCCGCCCCCCTGGCTTCTGGGAGCCCCATCGCCGGGGGTGCAGGCACCCCCCGCGATCGGGCTCCCAGCCGCCACCCCCGGCCCGCCCCCCTGGCTTCTGGGAGCCCCATCGCCGGGGGTGCAGGCACCCCCCGCGATCGGGCTCCCAGCCGCCACCCCCGGCCCGCCCCCCTGGCTTCTGGGAGCCCCATCGCCGGGGGTGCAGGCACCCCCCGCGATCGGGCTCCCAGCCGCCACCCCCCGGCCCGCCCCCCTGGCTTCTGGGAGCCCCATCGCCGGGGGTGCAGGCACCCCCCGCGATCGGGCTCCCAGCCGCCACCCCCGGCCCGCCCCCCTGGCTTCTGGGAGCCCCATCGCCGGGGGTGCAGGCACCCCCCGCGATCGGGCTCCCAGCCGCCACCCCCCGGCCCGCCCCCCTGGCTTCTGGGAGCCCCATCGCCGGGGGTGCAGGCACCCCCCGCGATCGGGCTCCCAGCCGCCACCCCCCGGCCCGCCCCCCTGGCTTCTGGGAGCCCCATCGCCGGGGGTGCAGGCACCCCCCGCGATCGGGCTCCCAGCCGCCACCCCCGGCCCGCCCCCCTGGCTTCTGGGAGCCCCATCGCCGGGGGTGCAGGCACCCCCCGCGATCGGGCTCCCAGCCGCCACCCCCGGCCCGCCCCCCTGGCTTCTGGGAGCCCCATCGCCGGGGGTGCAGGCACCCCCCGCGATCGGGCTCCCAGCCGCCACCCCCGGCCCGCCCCCCTGGCTTCTGGGAGCCCCATCGCCGGGGGTGCAGGCACCCCCCGCGATCGGGCTCCCAGCCGCCACCCCCCGGCCCGCCCCCCTGGCTTCTGGGAGCCCCATCGCCGGGGGTGCAGGCACCCCCCGCGATCGGGCTCCCAGCCGCCACCCCCGGCCCGCCCCCCTGGCTTCTGGGAGCCCCATCGCCGGGGGTGCAGGCACCCCCCGCGATCGGGCTCCCAGCCGCCACCCCCGGCCCGCCCCCCTGGCTTCTGGGAGCCCCATCGCCGGGGGTGCAGGCACCCCCCGCGATCGGGCTCCCAGCCGCCACCCCCGGCCCGCCCCCCCTGGCTTCTGGGAGCCCCATCGCCGGGGGTGCAGGCACCCCCCGCGATCGGGCTCCCAGCCGCCACCCCCCGGCCCGCCCCCCTGGCTTCTGGGAGCCCCATCGCCGGGGGTGCAGGCACCCCCCGCGATCGGGCTCCCAGCCGCCACCCCCCGGCCCGCCCCCCTGGCTTCTGGGAGCCCCATCGCCGGGGGTGCAGGCACCCCCCCGCGATCGGGCTCCCAGCCGCCACCCCCGGCCCGCCCCCCTGGCTTCTGGGAGCCCCATCGCCGGGGGTGCAGGCACCCCCCGCGATCGGGCTCCCAGCCGCCACCCCCGGCCCGCCCCCCTGGCTTCTGGGAGCCCCATCGCCGGGGGTGCAGGCACCCCCCGCGATCGGGCTCCCAGCCGCCACCCCCGGCCCGCCCCCCTGGCTTCTGGGAGCCCCATCGCCGGGGGTGCAGGCACCCCCCCGCGATCGGGCTCCCAGCCGCCACCCCCGGCCCGCCCCCCTGGCTTCTGGGAGCCCCATCGCCGGGGGTGCAGGCACCCCCCGCGATCGGGCTCCCAGCCGCCACCCCCGGCCCGCCCCCCTGGCTTCTGGGAGCCCCATCGCCGGGGGTGCAGGCACCCCCCGCGATCGGGCTCCCAGCCGCCACCCCCGGCCCGCCCCCCTGGCTTCTGGAGCCCCATCGCCGGGGGTGCAGGCACCCCCCGCGATCGGGCTCCCAGCCGCCACCCCCGGCCCGCCCCCCTGGCTTCTGGGAGCCCCATCGCCGGGGGTGCAGGCACCCCCCGCGATCGGGCTCCCAGCCGCCACCCCCGGCCCGCCCCCCCTGGCTTCTGGGAGCCCCATCGCCGGGGGTGCAGGCACCCCCCGCGATCGGGCTCCCAGCCGCCACCCCCGGCCCGCCCCCCTGGCTTCTGGGAGCCCCATCGCCGGGGGTGCAGGCACCCCCCGCGATCGGGCTCCCAGCCGCCACCCCCGGCCCGCCCCCCTGGCTTCTGGGAGCCCCATCGCCGGGGGTGCAGGCACCCCCCGCGATCGGGCTCCCAGCCGCCACCCCCGGCCCGCCCCCCTGGCTTCTGGGAGCCCCATCGCCGGGGGTGCAGGCACCCCCCGCGATCGGGCTCCCAGCCGCCACCCCCGGCCCGCCCCCCTGGCTTCTGGGAGCCCCATCGCCGGGGGTGCAGGCACCCCCCGCGATCGGGCTCCCAGCCGCCACCCCCGGCCCGCCCCCCTGGCTTCTGGGAGCCCCATCGCCGGGGGTGCAGGCACCCCCCGCGATCGGGCTCCCAGCCGCCACCCCCGGCCCGCCCCCCTGGCTTCTGGGAGCCCCATCGCCGGGGGTGCAGGCACCCCCCGCGATCGGGCTCCCAGCCGCCACCCCCCGGCCCGCCCCCCCTGGCTTCTGGGAGCCCCATCGCCGGGGGTGCAGGCACCCCCCGCGATCGGGCTCCCAGCCGCCACCCCCCGGCCCGCCCCCCTGGCTTCTGGGAGCCCCATCGCCGGGGGTGCAGGCACCCCCCGCGATCGGGCTCCCAGCCGCCACCCCCGGCCCGCCCCCCTGGCTTCTGGGAGCCCCATCGCCGGGGGTGCAGGCACCCCCCCGCGATCGGGCTCCCAGCCGCCACCCCCGGCCCGCCCCCCTGGCTTCTGGGAGCCCCATCGCCGGGGGTGCAGGCACCCCCCGCGATCGGGCTCCCAGCCGCCACCCCCGGCCCGCCCCCCTGGCTTCTGGGAGCCCCATCGCCGGGGGTGCAGGCACCCCCCGCGATCGGGCTCCCAGCCGCCACCCCCGGCCCGCCCCCCTGGCTTCTGGGAGCCCCATCGCCGGGGGTGCAGGCACCCCCCCGCGATCGGGCTCCCAGCCGCCACCCCCGGCCCGCCCCCCTGGCTTCTGGGAGCCCCATCGCCGGGGGTGCAGGCACCCCCCGCGATCGGGCTCCCAGCCGCCACCCCCGGCCCGCCCCCCTGGCTTCTGGGAGCCCCATCGCCGGGGGTGCAGGCACCCCCCCGCGATCGGGCTCCCAGCCGCCACCCCCCGGCCCGCCCCCCTGGCTTCTGGGAGCCCCATCGCCGGGGGTGCAGGCACCCCCCGCGATCGGGCTCCCAGCCGCCACCCCCCGGCCCGCCCCCCTGGCTTCTGGGAGCCCCATCGCCGGGGGTGCAGGCACCCCCCGCGATCGGGCTCCCAGCCGCCACCCCCGGCCCGCCCCCCTGGCTTCTGGGAGCCCCATCGCCGGGGGTGCAGGCACCCCCCGCGATCGGGCTCCCAGCCGCCACCCCCGGCCCGCCCCCCTGGCTTCTGGGAGCCCCATCGCCGGGGGTGCAGGCACCCCCCGCGATCGGGCTCCCAGCCGCCACCCCCGGCCCGCCCCCCTGGCTTCTGGGAGCCCCATCGCCGGGGGTGCAGGCACCCCCCGCGATCGGGCTCCCAGCCGCCACCCCCGGCCCGCCCCCCTGGCTTCTGGGAGCCCCATCGCCGGGGGTGCAGGCACCCCCCGCGATCGGGCTCCCAGCCGCCACCCCCCGGCCCGCCCCCCTGGCTTCTGGGAGCCCCATCGCCGGGGGTGCAGGCACCCCCCGCGATCGGGCTCCCAGCCGCCACCCCCGGCCCGCCCCCCTGGCTTCTGGGAGCCCCATCGCCGGGGGTGCAGGCACCCCCCGCGATCGGGCTCCCAGCCGCCACCCCCGGCCCGCCCCCCTGGCTTCTGGGAGCCCCATCGCCGGGGGTGCAGGCACCCCCCGCGATCGGGCTCCCAGCCGCCACCCCCCGGCCCGCCCCCCTGGCTTCTGGGAGCCCCATCGCCGGGGGTGCAGGCACCCCCCGCGATCGGGCTCCCAGCCGCCACCCCCCGGCCCGCCCCCCTGGCTTCTGGGAGCCCCATCGCCGGGGGTGCAGGCACCCCCCGCGATCGGGCTCCCAGCCGCCACCCCCGGCCCGCCCCCCTGGCTTCTGGGAGCCCCATCGCCGGGGGTGCAGGCACCCCCCGCGATCGGGCTCCCAGCCGCCACCCCCGGCCCGCCCCCCTGGCTTCTGGGAGCCCCCATCGCCGGGGGTGCAGGCACCCCCCGCGATCGGGCTCCCAGCCGCCACCCCCCGGCCCGCCCCCCTGGCTTCTGGGAGCCCCATCGCCGGGGGTGCAGGCACCCCCCGCGATCGGGCTCCCAGCCGCCACCCCCGGCCCGCCCCCCTGGCTTCTGGGAGCCCCATCGCCGGGGGTGCAGGCACCCCCCGCGATCGGGCTCCCAGCCGCCACCCCCGGCCCGCCCCCCCTGGCTTCTGGGAGCCCCATCGCCGGGGGTGCAGGCACCCCCCGCGATCGGGCTCCCAGCCGCCACCCCCGGCCCGCCCCCCTGGCTTCTGGGAGCCCCATCGCCGGGGGTGCAGGCACCCCCCGCGATCGGGCTCCCAGCCGCCACCCCCGGCCCGCCCCCCTGGCTTCTGGGAGCCCCATCGCCGGGGGTGCAGGCACCCCCCGCGATCGGGCTCCCAGCCGCCACCCCCGGCCCGCCCCCCTGGCTTCTGGGAGCCCCATCGCCGGGGGTGCAGGCACCCCCCGCGATCGGGCTCCCAGCCGCCACCCCCGGCCCGCCCCCCTGGCTTCTGGGAGCCCCATCGCCGGGGGTGCAGGCACCCCCCGCGATCGGGCTCCCAGCCGCCACCCCCGGCCCGCCCCCCTGGCTTCTGGGAGCCCCATCGCCGGGGGTGCAGGCACCCCCCGCGATCGGGCTCCCAGCCGCCACCCCCGGCCCGCCCCCCTGGCTTCTGGGAGCCCCATCGCCGGGGGTGCAGGCACCCCCCGCGATCGGGCTCCCAGCCGCCACCCCCGGCCCGCCCCCCCTGGCTTCTGGGAGCCCCATCGCCGGGGGTGCAGGCAACCCCCCGCGATCGGGCTCCCAGCCGCCACCCCCCGGCCCGCCCCCCTGGCTTCTGGGAGCCCCATCGCCGGGGGTGCAGGCACCCCCCGCGATCGGGCTCCCAGCCGCCACCCCCCGGCCCGCCCCCCTGGCTTCTGGGAGCCCCATCGCCGGGGGTGCAGGCACCCCCCGCGATCGGGCTCCCAGCCGCCACCCCCGGCCCGCCCCCCTGGCTTCTGGGAGCCCCATCGCCGGGGGTGCAGGCACCCCCCGCGATCGGGCTCCCAGCCGCCACCCCCGGCCCGCCCCCCTGGCTTCTGGGAGCCCCATCGCCGGGGGTGCAGGCACCCCCCGCGATCGGGCTCCCAGCCGCCACCCCCGGCCCGCCCCCCTGGCTTCTGGGAGCCCCATCGCCGGGGGTGCAGGCACCCCCCCGCGATCGGGCTCCCAGCCGCCACCCCCGGCCCGCCCCCCTGGCTTCTGGGAGCCCCATCGCCGGGGGTGCAGGCACCCCCCGCGATCGGGCTCCCAGCCGCCACCCCCGGCCCGCCCCCCTGGCTTCTGGGAGCCCCATCGCCGGGGGTGCAGGCACCCCCCGCGATCGGGCTCCCAGCCGCCACCCCCGGCCCGCCCCCCTGGCTTCTGGGAGCCCCATCGCCGGGGGTGCAGGCACCCCCCGCGATCGGGCTCCCAGCCGCCACCCCCGGCCCGCCCCCCTGGCTTCTGGGAGCCCCATCGCCGGGGGTGCAGGCACCCCCCGCGATCGGGCTCCCAGCCGCCACCCCCGGCCCGCCCCCCTGGCTTCTGGGAGCCCCATCGCCGGGGGTGCAGGCACCCCCCGCGATCGGGCTCCCAGCCGCCACCCCCGGCCCGCCCCCCTGGCTTCTGGGAGCCCCATCGCCGGGGGTGCAGGCACCCCCCGCGATCGGGCTCCCAGCCGCCACCCCCGGCCCGCCCCCCTGGCTTCTGGGAGCCCCATCGCCGGGGGTGCAGGCACCCCCCGCGATCGGGCTCCCAGCCGCCACCCCCGGCCCGCCCCCCTGGCTTCTGGGAGCCCCATCGCCGGGGGTGCAGGCACCCCCCGCGATCGGGCTCCCAGCCGCCACCCCCGGCCCGCCCCCCTGGCTTCTGGGAGCCCCATCGCCGGGGGTGCAGGCACCCCCCGCGATCGGGCTCCCAGCCGCCACCCCCGGCCCGCCCCCCTGGCTTCTGGGAGCCCCATCGCCGGGGGTGCAGGCACCCCCGGCGATCGGGCTCCCAGCCGCCACCCCCGGCCCGCCCCCCTGGCTTCTGGGAGCCCCATCGCCGGGGGTGCAGGCACCCCCGGCGATCGGGCTCCCAGCCGCCACCCCCGGCCCGCCCCCCTGGCTTCTGGGAGCCCCATCGCCGGGGGTGCAGGCACCCCCGGCGATCGGGCTCCCAGCCGCCACCCCCGGCCCGCCCCCCTGGCTTCTGGGAGCCCCATCGCCGGGGGTGCAGGCACCCCCGGCGATCGGGCTCCCAGCCGCCACCCCCGGCCCGCCCCCCTGGCTTCTGGGAGCCCCATCGCCGGGGGTGCAGGCACCCCCGGCGATCGGGCTCCCAGCCGCCACCCCCGGCCCGCCCCCCTGGCTTCTGGGAGCCCCATCGCCGGGGGTGCAGGCACCCCCGGCGATCGGGCTCCCAGCCGCCACCCCCGGCCCGCCCCCCTGGCTTCTGGGAGCCCCATCGCCGGGGGTGCAGGCACCCCCGGCGATCGGGCTCCCAGCCGCCACCCCCGGCCCGCCCCCCTGGCTTCTGGGAGCCCCATCGCCGGGGGTGCAGGCACCCCCCGGCGATCGGGCTCCCAGCCGCCACCCCCGGCCCCGCCCCCCTGGCTTCTGGGAGCCCCATCGCCGGGGGTGCAGGGCACCCCCGGCGATCGGGCTCCCCAGCCTGGC